>NC_086320.1:250908182-250918182 GCF_036172605.1 Pelobates fuscus
GCTGTATCTTTATCTATGTTGACACAGTGCATTTATTAAGCTGCTAATAAAAATAAATATGGACATTTTCTTTTCTCCAGTTTGCAGATTCTTTCAACTTTAATCCACATAAATGGCTTCTAGTGAACTTCGACTGCTCTACATTTTGGTATGTTACTGTATATGTTAATGGTCAGTAAAAGTGATACTTTACATAAATGTGAAACCTTTAAATACCAAGCTCTCTTTGTAGCATAATCATGAAATATGGATTGCAAAATTAGCACATTCAGTGAGTGATAAAACAACATTTCATGTATAGACTACTGTTTAGACAATGTGCAATGCAATTGTAACACTCATCAATACTCTTTATTTATTACAAATATATTGGGGGAGTTTATTATATACAATCTGAAAAGAAGAAATGCAGTTTGTCATATACAGTAGATGTAAACACAAATAATGAAAATTTCTAATTTTCCCACTAGTGTATTAGTAAGTAGCTTTATTGCTTTTATGGGAATAAATCTTCCTATAGGTTAAAACAATATCAATGCATATGTTTAATGAGGTAATATGAGGCAAAGAGGTGGTTATTTGTTGAACTCATGTACATATCTATATTTATATATATTTCCCACTACTGCCATAGCAATAAACAGAAACATGTAACCCATACTATACACAAACCCAGGGCCGCCATCAGGGGGTGACAACCATAACGGTTGTCATGGGCCTGGCAGACCTGGGGGGCCCGGCCACCTGGGCCCCACGTGTAGCGGCGGAACTGCCGCCGGTGCAGTTGCACCGGTGTCCGGACGCTGATGGGGCCCATCGAGTGGCCCATGCACTTAGGGCCATCCGATGGGCCCCATATCTTCAGGGGTCCGGTCAGCGCTGTGGCCGTGGTATAGCGCGACTGGGCCCCTTTAAAAAAAAATAAAAAAATGCCGCCGCAGCGCAAGTGCTGCTGGGAGGAAGTGGTCACTTCCTCCCAGCTCACTCCGTGCGGGAGGAGCGCGCGCCCGGCAATGAAGAGGGAGAGCCAGCCGACTGCCAGTACCATCAGCCCCAGCCAGCCACCCTCTTGCAAAGACAAGGTAAGAAACAGGAGGGTGGCTAGAAAAAATGAGCTGTGTGTGTGTGTCATTATGAATGTATGTATGCATGGATGTCAGTGTCTGTATGTGTGTATGTCAGTGTCTGTATGTGTGTATGTCTGTCTGTATGTATGTATATCTGTATGTATGTCTGTCTGTATGTCATTATGAATGTGTCTGTGTCTGTATGTCCTTATGCATGTGTGTCTGTATGTATGTTAGTATGTGTCTATCACTATGTACGCCTGTGTGTCTGTATATGTGTGTATGCCTATATGCGTAAGTATGTGTGTCTGTTAGTATGTATCAGTGTGTGTGTGTGTGTGTGTGTGTGTGTATCTGTGTCCTTTTGTATCAGTGAATGTGTTTGTGTCTGTGTGTGTATTCCTGTGGGCGGGATTTGGAGGAGGTCTCTGTGGGTGGTTTTGGAGGCAGGCCAGGGGCCCAGGCCCTGAGCTCAATTAGGGGCCCCAAAATGTCTGGTGGCGGCCCTGCACAAACCAATTATTGAACCATTCACTACATTAAGACTAACTCTTATCCAGCACATTAACCCTAGCATAAAAATAGAAGATACATATATTACTCCCACATCTGCTTATTCATTGCTTCACACTAACACTCACAGTTACAACTCTGAGCAAGGGTGGTACACAGGGTTGGTGCAAGGGGGTCATTGTCCCTCCAGCCCCTCTGTGTGTCTCATAGAAACATAAAATGAGACGGCAGATGAGAACCATTCGGCGCGTCTAGTCTGCCTAATTTTTAAAATATGTTCATTGGTCCCTGGCCTTATCTTATAGTTAGGAAGCCTTATGCATATTCCACGCATGCTTAAACTCCTTTACTGTGTTAACCTCTACCACTCCAGCTGGAAGGCTATTACATAAAGGGAATCAACACAGTAAAGGAGGAGACTATATTTAAAAGAAAAACTGCCACAACAAGAGGACATAGTCTTAAATTAGAGGGACAAAGGTTTAAAGATATTAAGAAGTATTACTTTACTGAGAGGGCAGTGGATGCATGGAATAGATTTACACCGTAAAGGAATTTAAGCATGCATGGGATAGGCATAAGGCTATCCTAACTATAAGATAAGGCCAGGGACTAATAAAAGTATTTAGAAAATTGGGCAGACTAGATGGGCCGAATGGTTCTTATCTGCCATCACATTTTATGTTTCTATGTCTATGTGTCCACTACCCTCTCAGTAAAGTAATACTTCCTGATATTATTTTTAAACCTTTGCCCCTCTAATTTAAGACTATGTCCTCTGGTTGTGGTAGTTTTTCTTCTTTTAAATATAGTCTCCTCCTTTACTGTGTTGATTCCCTTTATGTATTCAAATGTTTAATTCATATCACCCCGTCTCGTCTTTCCTCCAAGCTATACTTGTTAAGATCCTTTAACCTTTCCTTGTAAGTTTTATCCTGCAATCCATGAACCAGTTTATTAGCCCTTCTCTGAACTCTAAAGTATTAATATGCTCCTGGAAATACGGTCTACAGTACTGCGTACAATACTCCAAGTGAGGTCTCACCAGTGTTCTGTACAATTGCATGAGCACTTCCCTCTCTCTACTGCTAATACCTCTCCCTTTACAACCAAGCATTCTGCTTGCATTTCCTGCTGCTCTATTACATTGTCTGCCTACCTTTAAGTCATCAGAAATAATCACCCTAAATCCCTTTCCTCAGAGGTTGAGGTTAGGACTCTATCAAATATTCTGTACTCTGCCCTTCGGTTTTTACATCTAAAATACATTATCTTGCACTTATCCACCATAAATGTCAGTTGCCATAACTCTGGCCATTGTTCTAGTTTACCTAAATCGTTTGCCATTTGGCTTATCCCTCCTGGAACATCAACCCTGTTACATATCTTAGTATCATCAGCAAAAATACATACCTTACCATCAAGACCTTATGCAATATCACTAATAAAAATATTAACGCGAGTGGGTCCAAGTACAGATCCCTGAGGTACCCCACTGGTGACAAGCCTATGCTTCGAATATACTCCATTGACTACATCCCTCTGTTGCCTGTCACTCAGCCACTGCCTTACCCATTCAACAATATTGGAATCCAAGCTTAGATTGCAGTTTATTGATAAGCCATCTATGTGCAACAGTGTCAAAAGCCTTACTGAAATCTAGGTAAGCAATGTCTACTGCACCACCCTGATCTATTATTTTAGTAACCCAATCAAAAAAATCAATAAGATTAATTTGGCATGATCTCCCTGAAGTAAACCCATGATGTCTCTGATCTTGAAATCCATGTGTTTTTAGATGTTCAACAATCCTATGCTTTAACATGGTTTCCATTACTTTCCCCACTACTGAAGTAAGGCTTACTGGCCTATAGTTGCCCAACTCCGCCCTACAACCTTTCTTGTGAATGGGCAAAACATTTGCTAACTTCCAATCTTCTGGGACTACTCCTGTTAGCAATGATTGGTTAAATAAATCTGTTAATGGTTTTGCTAGTACACCACTAAGCTCTTTTAATAAATTTGGGTGTATTCCATCAGGTCAAATTGACTTATTTGTCCTTACTTTTGACAGTTGAAATAGAACCTCTTCCTCTGTAAACTCACATGTAACAAACTACTTGTCCTTTTTCTTAACTGAGGCCCCTTTCCTTCATTTTCATCTGTAAATACTGAACAAAAATATTAATTGAGGCAGTCAGCTAGAACTTTATCTTCTTCTACATACCGTCCTTCTTTTGTTTTTAATCTAACTAATCCTTGTTTTACTCTCCTTTTCTCATTTATGTATCTAAAAAATGTTTTGTCCCCTTTTTTTATTGACTTTGCTATTTTCTCTTCTGTGTGTGATTTGGAAGCACTTGTAACTTGTTTAGCCTCTTTCTGCTTAATCTTATAGATCATTCTGTCTTCCTCACTCTGTTTTTTTTTTTCATAATTACTAAATGCTAACTTTTTGTTTTTTACTATTTTGGTCACATGTGCGCAGTACCACATTGGTTTCTTGAATTTTTTGCTTTTACTGACAAGCCCAATGCAATTTTCTGTTGCCTTCAGTAGTGCAACTTTTAAATAATCCCATTTCTCTTGGACTCCATTTACATTGCTCCAATCTGATAATGACTCCTTTACACATATTCTAATTTTAGAAAAGTCTGGTATTTTAAAGTCTAAAACTTTTGTTTTTGTGTGGTGTGACTCAGTCACTGTTCTTATATTAAACCACACTGACTGATGATCACTGGATCCTAAACTTTCACCTATTGTAATATTTGATACCAAATCTCAGTTTGTTAAAACTAAATCTAGTATGGCCTCTTTATGAGTTGGCTCCTCAACGACTTGTTTTAGAGGCAATCCCAGTAGGGAGTTTAGAATATGTGTGCTCCTGGCACAAGCAGCTATTTTGTTTTCCAATTCACATCAGGAAGATTAAAGTCACCCATGATGATAACTTCCCCCTTCATTGTCATTTTAGCTATTTACTGAACTAGTAAATTATCTAACTCTACTATTTGTCCTGGGGGCCTATAGATCGCACCTACATGAGTTACTTTGTGATTACCAAATTCTAACGTAACCCAAACGGACTCCATGTTCGCCTTACTAACTTTTATTAGGCTAGATTTTATGCTATCCTTCACATACAGGGCCACCCCTCCCCCTTTCTTGCCTTCCCTGTCTTTTCTATATAAAGAGTACCCTGGTATTGCTATGTCCAAGTCTCCCCCTGCCCCTCTACGTCACTTTGTGTCCTCACTAGCCCCTACATGTATCTCATACCCCTCAAGCCCCTCCATGAGCTCACTTCCTTCCCCCCACCTGTCCCTCCATGTATGTTATTCACCCAGGCCCCCTGTGTCTCATTCCCCTGGACCCCCTCCACTGTTTCTCATTCCCCCTGCCCCCTCTATATCTCAAACCCAAGCCCCCCATGTGTTTTAATCTCCATGCACCCCATGTGTCTCATTCCACATTCCCCAAGTGTCTAAATCCCCCCAGCCCCTCCATGTGTCACAATACCCCAGCCCAGGTTGACTCAATCCCACAGCCCCCCCCATGTGTCTCAATCCCCAGCACCCCATGTATCTTACCCCCTTGTGTCTTAATCCCCCGCACCCCTTGTGTCTCAATCCCCCAGCCCCCCATGTGTCTCAATCCCCCCGCACCCCTTGTGTCTCAATCCCCCCGCACCCCTTGTGTCTCAATCCCCCCGCACCCCTTGTGTCTCAATCCCCCAGCCCCCCATGTGTCTCAATCCCCCAGCCCCCCATGTGTCTCAATCCCCCAGCCCCCCATGTGTCTCAATCCCCCAGCCCCCCATGTGTCTCAATCCCCCAGCCCCCCATGTGTCTCAATCCCCCAGCCCCCCATGTGTCTCAATCCCCCAGCCCCCCATGTGTCTCAATCCCCCAGCCCCCCATGTGTCTCAATCCCCCAGCCCCCCATGTGTCTCAATCCCCCAGCCCCCCATGTGTCTCAATCCCCCAGCCCCCCATGTGTCTCAATCCCCCAGCCCCCCATGTGTCTCAATCCCCCAGCCCCCCATGTGTCTCAATCCCCCAGCCCCCCATTTGTCTCAATCCCCCAGCCCCCCATGTGTCTCAATCCCCCAGCCCCCCATGTGTCTCAATCCCCCAGCCCCCTATGTGTCTCAATCCCCCAGGCCCCTATGTGTCTCAATCCCCCAGCCCTCTTATGTGTCTCATTCCCTAGATATACTTGTGTTTCATACAAATCTACTCAATCACCTCCCATAGCAATGTCTACACAGTCCAGCCACACATTTTCCTCATATGTAACACTGTTCAACCACAAGCTTAAACCACAAATCCCTTTAATCTGGTATAATCTATCTCTCATTCAGCATTAATAATGTGCTAATGTTAATGTGCTAATGTTGCTAATGTTAATTTTTAACATGGTTTTACATTAATTTTGTTTAATAGAATGAAGCTAATATGTAATCACGTGAATATCCTTTGTGCCTAGAGCACTTTTAAGTTTGATGGAACAGCATATTGACTCCTTAACTGGACACAATAGTCACCAAAACAAATTAACTTATGAAGCAGTTTTGTTGTATAGATCATGCCCCTGCAGTCTGTTCAATTCTTTGCCATTTAGGAGTTAAATTGTTTTGTTTATACACAGGGCCGGACTGGGAATTAAAAGCAGCCCTGGAAAAAAAATATTTGCCAGCCCCATAATGCGTCGCGCCAGCATAGTGTGCAGATACAGTGTTAGAACAGATAACTTAAAATTAAAAATTACTTTAACGTAAAAAGCGCACTCATAGGCTTCAAAATAAACAAAAGTGCAGATATATTTTAAGCAGATGTGAATCCCTGGTGGTCGCAGTGGGGAGAGTGAACTCTAGCCTGTAGCTCCAGGGCTAGAGTTCACCCTCGTGAGAGCCAAAGCGTTGCCATGGTAACTGCAGCAACGCTATATGCTCGCGCGAGAAGGACCCAGGGGAGCTGCTAGAGCTCCCGGGTCCTCTCTTCCTCCCGGCTGCCCGCACGGTGCCTGCGGAACGGGGAGGGAGATCGGCCAGCAGGGGAAAGCCTTGTGGGGTGGGGGGGGTGGAATTGCCTTGTTGCCCCCCCATCCACCAGTGGTATATACAGCCCCTATGTGTGTCTCTTTTTATCTCCAGCCCCTCTGTGTGCCTTTTTGTCTCCCCCCAGTCACTCTGTATATTTCTTTCACCCCTCACTGCTCCTTTGTGTCAATGTCTCCCCTCTCCTTCCCAGTCTCTATCCCGCCTCTTTTTCCCCCTCCCTTGTGTGTCTCTCTCATTTCTCCCTCTTTGTCTCTCCCTCCTCCACACCTCTCTTCCTCCCCCCTTTCCTTGTGTCTCTCCCTCCTCCACACCTCTCTTCCTCCCCCCTTTCCCTGTGTCTCTCCCTCCTCCACACCTCTATTCCTCCCCCCTTTCCCTGTGTCTCTCCCTTCTCCACACCTCTCTTCCTCCCCACTTTCCCTGTGTCTCTCCCTCCTCCGCACCTCTTTTCCTCCCCTTTTCCCTGTGTCTTTCCCTCCTCCGCACCTCTCTTCCTCCCCCTTTCCCTGTGTCTCTCCCTCCTCCGCACCTCTCTTCCTCCCCCCTTTCCCTGTGCCTCTCCCTTCTCCACACCTCTCTTCCTCCCCACTTTCCCTGTGTCTCTCCCTCCTCCGCACCTCTTTTCCTCCCCCCTTTCCCTGTGTCTTTCCCTCCTCCACACCTCTCTTCCTCCCCCCTTTCCCTGTGTCTCTCCCTTCTCCACACCTCTCTTCCTCCCCACTTTCCCTGTGTCTCTCCCTCCTCCACACCTCTCTTCCTCCCCACTTTCCCTGTGTCTCTCCCTCCTCCACACCTCTCTTCCTCCCCCCTTTCCCTGTCTCTCCCTCCCACACCTCTCTTCCTCCCCCCTTTTCCCTGTGTCTCTCCCTCCCACACCTCTCTTCCTCCACCCTTTCCCTGTGTCTCTCCCTCCTCCCTCCACCATCTCTCTATTCCCCTCTCTGTTTCATTCCCCATCCCCATTTACCTAGAGAAGTCAGGGGGGCCGGCCGCATTCCAGACTGGAGCCGCCGGGCCGGGTGGCAGCCTCACCGGTCCGGCGGCACTCCTGTCACTGATGATGCTGAGGGGGGAGGAGCATGTCTACCATGCTCCCTCGCGGTTCCCACAATCCCCAGCACATTATGCTGTATCAGTATGATGCTGTGCTGGGGTTTGTGGGAACCGCGAGGGAGCATGGTAGACATGCTCCTCCCCCCTCAGCATCATCAGTGACAGGAGTGCCCCCGGACCGGCGAGGCTGCAACCCGGCCCGGCGGCTCCAGTCTGGAATGCGGACGGCCCCCTCTGAGTGTGCCACCGGACCGGCTACACGGTAGCACCTATATGCACAGCCCCCAGGTGCCGCGGCCCACCGGGAATTTTCCCTGGTATCCCGGTGGGCCAGTCCGGCCCTGTTTATACAGCCCCAGACACACCTCCTTGCATGTGACTTACACAGCCTTCCTAATCACTTGCTGTAAAGTTAGATATAATATTTATACATCCTTTATTGTAAATTCTGCACTGTTAACAGCTTACTAGACCTTGCAGGAGCCTTCTCCTGTATGTGATTAAAGTTACATTTCCAGAGCAGAAGATATAAACTTTTAAAGTAAGTTACATCTCATTGCAAATGAGACCAATTTCTTTTCATGCTTGCCTGCTGTGTGAGTAAGAAACAAAAGTGATTTAACTCCTAAATTATTTATTGATAAAGCACCAACAAATTCTGTAGCACTGTACGATAGGTGGACTAACAGACATGTAATTGCAACAAGACAAGCTGGACTGCTTAAGGAAGCTAAAGTTGTTTTATTGACTATATTCAATAATTTAAGATAATCAAGGTTTTATTATACAATTTCTAAATACAGCTACACTTAACGAATATTTGAACATTACATGAAGAATCAACACCACTATTCCTGATGTGAGCATGTCAGACTTCCTGAATTTCTAGTATTCTCACGATTGACAAACCAGATGTTTTATTTAAAGGATACCTGTACTGTATTTTTGTAATTTCAGTAATAGATTATATAGGCAGTTTTATTTATACATTGTGCTAGCGATTGCGCTAGCAAATGTATTGATTTTCTAGTATTTCACCTCTAAGACTACCTATCAAATTGCAATATGCCAGCTTCAGCAATAGAACAGAGCATTAATTGCATGTGTGTGTCCCCACTGGTAATGATGGGTTGGTGGGGGTAGGAATTTCTTTAAGGGACTAAGACATAGATGGGAAAGATTAGGGAGAGGAAAAACAATAATACCTGACTGAGAGACAGACTTTAAAAAAGGATTTGTGCAAATGAAAATATTAAGGAATGGAAACTCTGAAAAGAAAGAGAGGCGAAAGAGTGAGGTATAAAAAAAGTTGCGCAGAACAAAGTTGAGGCACCAAAGGATAACCTAAGAAGGGAGAAATTCTTAGAATTAAGTAGAAAAAAAGAGATAAAAAGGCTTGGGAGAGAGATGGTATACGTTATGAGTAACAAGAATTTGGAATTAGTTGAATTTTTTATGAAAACTGGGAAGGAGAGGGCTAACAGTAAATATCCATAAGAAGTACTGTTTACAGAAATCCAGCATAAAATACTAAATTCTCTGACAGGATCAGAAATCAGTACATATATAAATTAACACTATTAAATTGTATTTCTTGTCTTTAAAATATTTCTATAGACCTATATAAAATTAGAAGTATATTTATATTTCTTAGCTTAAGTCAGAAGTCTCAAATTCTAATTACTTGAGGCCACTGACCAAGTCATGATGCCCATTTAAAAAAAAAAAATGAAAATTAACTACAGACATTGCTAGTTCACCAATACTATATCTTATTCACTAGTCCCCCCCCCCCTTTTTTTTTTTAACCAACAGCATTACTCATCAGCATGCCATGTACTTACCAGTACTCTATTATCCCACCTATTCTAATTTTGTTCACTTGCACCCTCATCCTATTCACCAGGCTGTCATCTTATAAAACCCCAGTCTTATTTACCAATCCTCCTAATGATTTTATTCACCAGGCCCCATGAGTCTACAGGAAGAGTTACATTTCCGACCCATATATATATATTTTTTTTATCTTAGGGCAGGTTTAGCGTGGAACTCAGATGCCTAAAACGCTATCTTGACAGTGAAAAAACAATGCATGCAAGTCAGCCAAGTTATTTCACAGTCTAATTTGTGCAGCAACAGCCTGCTTCTACCCCTACTGCACTCTATTTTCTATTATGCTCAGCATCTGTATGCCTTATGTCCACCATCACATGCCGCAGGTCACAAGAAGATGGTCCGCTGGCTGGAAATGACCTGTAGTCAAAACTTTCACACCTCTGGTTAAAGGACCACTATAGGCACC
>NC_086320.1:251223182-251313182 GCF_036172605.1 Pelobates fuscus
GAGGCGACTGCAATGCCCCACTGGACCCTAGACTAGACGCCTCAAACGGGCATAGTTTTTTACCACTTTCGAGCATACAGTCCATACGTAAATTGATGAATGATTTGGGCCTGGTCGACTGCTGGAGGGCACTACATCCGGAGACTATACCCACTTCTCAGCACCCCACGACCGTTACTCACGTATCGACTACGTACTGATCCAACAGGAAGGCCTCTCTCGCCTCCGCACAGCCGTCATAGGACCTGCTACGTGGTCGGATCATAGCACAGTAACGGTAGAACTGGAATCACCACTGTTCAAACCATCACGCTGGACGTGGCGTATGAACGAATTGCTCCTCCGCGACCCAGAGGTGGTAGGGGAGATCACACGAGCACTGGAGCACTACTTCACGGAGAACGACAATGCAGAAACGTCGCCAGTTACGATCTGGGAAGCGCACAAGAGCGTCCTCCGGGGCACACTGATTAGGATAGCCTCCCACAAACGAAAAGCGGCCATGCAGGAAATGTCAGAACTCTATGGGAACATCTCGAAACTGGAACTCCTGCACAGAAGGACGCAACAGGCGACCACCCACGAGGAGTTGATAGAAACAAGACGCAAGCTGAGAGACCTCATCACACGCAGGCATCACCGCTCCCTACAGTATTCCAAAAGCTTCTTCTACACTCACGCCAACAAAGGGGGAAGATACCTTGCACGCCTCCTGAAAGGGGATACCCCGCGAACAAGAATACAAAAAATACACCTGTCTGGAGGAAAGACATCACAGTTCCCAGAGGAGATTGCAAGTGAATTCCAACGATACTATCAGCGACTCTACAACCTCGCTACACAGACGGAACGAGAACCAGGGCTTACCAACGCCGAACTCTCGAGGAATTTCCTGCAGGACAATGTACGCAGACGGATCAACACCGATACGACGACCATGTTGGCTTAACCAATCAGCATTGAAGAAGTAACGGCGGCTCTAAAGAAAACCAAGAGAGGGAAGGCACCGGGCCCGGACGGATTCCCGGCGGGATATTACAAAGACTTCTCCGCAAAACTTGTACCCTGGCTGACTAAAGCCGTCAATGCCCTCACGGAGGGGAAACGCTTCGGTGCCGAATCCCTAGCAGCTACGATCACAGTGTTACTCAAGCCCGGGAAGGACCCCGAACACTGCGGCAGCTATCGGCCCATCTCATTATTAAACGTAAACACGAAACTCCTAACTAAAGTATTGGCCACTAGGTTACAACGAGTGTTGCCAAGCATCATTCATGCGGATCAGACGGGATTTATCCCTGGAAGGGAGGCGAGGGACAGCAAGCCTGGGCACGAAAGACAGGGGACCACCTTCTCATCCTCTCCACAGACGCTGAGAAGGCCTTTGACCGGGTCAACTGGTCTTACATGATGGCCACACTGAACACTATGGGGCTAGGGCAGAAGATGATGTCGTGGATATCCGCTGTGTATGACAAACCTCGTGCGGTGGTTCGGGTCAATGGGGCCTTAACCGATAGCTTTGAGATTACTAATGGGACGAGACAGGGATGCCCCCTATCCCCTCTCCTGTTCGCAATGTCCCTGGAACCCCTGCTCCAGGCGGTAAGACAAAATCCTGACATCCGCGGCTACAAGTGGAGGGGATCAGAACATAAGGTGGCAGCTTATGCAGATGACCTCCTCTTCTTCATCACTAGCCCCCGTATTACAATACCCTGCCTACTCGCGACCATGAAACAATACGGCACATTGTCAGGATTCAAACTCAACTTGTCAAAGTGTGAGGCATTGGATGTGACCTTTTCCTCAAATCAATACGCTGAACTGAGAACCGTTCCAATGGCGTGAAGAACGGATGAAATACCTGGGCGTGTGGATCACCAACAATCCCCAGGATGTTTACCGACACAACTTTGCCCACTTGCTACAGACGATAACATAAGATCTGGAGAAATGGGCATACCCGCACGTCACGTGGCATGGGCGCATAGCGGTTCTCAAAATGAACGTGCTACCGAGAATTCTATACCTATTCCAAACCATCCCGATGGCACTTCCCAGATCCTTCTTCTCGGCTCTAAAGATGGCAATAATACGCTACGTGTGGCGGGGTGAAAGGTCCCGACTGCGATATGAGACGCTATGCCTGCCCAGACTCAAGGGAGGTTTAGCACTCCCCGACCTCAAGAAATACCACCAAGCCGCCACGATGCAATGCATTCTGGAGTGGCACGTAACCGACAACCCGAAGCAGTGGGTGACTCTAGACAGAGGCGATTCAGGGGTCAAACTCAAAGCCGAAGTGTGGCAGGAAAAACCAGGATACAGGGGGAGGGATGGGATCGGAAACCCGGTGGCCCAAACACTGAAAATATAGGAGCAGCTCCGGGGGCTTTCTTTCGTCTCCCCGAGTCCTAGCCCACTGACCCCGATCACGCACAACCCTAAAATTGGAGGGGGCCTCCCGGCTGGGGCATGGACATTCATAGGTGAGGGTGACTATATCCCGATTCGGAAGGCACTGAGGGGGGGACGGATGAGATCCCTGGAATCCCTACTGGGAGAAGAAACACGGACGCCCATGACAACGATGAGATACCTACAACTAGTACATTTTTATGACTCAGTCCCACATAAGGAACTCCTTCATAGAGAATTAACGTGGTTCGAGACCCTCTGCCACAGGGGAACTCGACTGGGTAACGCAGTTTCCGCACTTTAACAACACCTACTGGTAGGAGACAACGAGAGCAATAACACCTTCAAGCGAAGATGGGAAATTCAGTGGAACAAACCGCTTTCAACATCACAATGGGACACAGCACTTCTTTGGCAGCATAAAAGCTCCTCCAGCTCGTACTACCAGGAGGTCAATTATAAATTGATCTCCATGTGGTACAGGACACCGGTGGCTCTACATCGGATATTTCCGACAGTTTCTCCATTATGCTGGAGATGCCGGGAGGAAAGAGGCACTATCACACACCTGTGGTGGGAGTGTCGGGTCATTGCACCGTACTGGGTCCAAATTTACACCGAAACTAAAACCATACTTGGAGAGGATGTGGAATGGTCGATGGAACTAGCCCTACTACATATAACATCACGCTCCATCTCCGGATACAAAAAGTCTATCCTACGCCACCTGCTGAACGCAGCAAAATCCCTTATACCCGCATACTGGAAAAAAAACGAGATCCCAACGCGCACGGAATGGCTCCATTGGGTGGGGGACATTCAGTCGGCAGAGGCACTCCAGGCTTCCCTCGCGGGGCGCTCGACCAGGCACGCGGAGATCTGGGGACCATGGTTCATGTACCAGGCGAACAGACAATAAGCAGATGACTCCGGCGCCTCCGGGGGGCGGGGGATCAGGAGAAGGTGCCACGACCGATCATAACCTGATCTAGTTCCACTGCTCACCCTCAGACGAGAGGCACCCCAATCACACACAGCCCATGTAAAGACATCTACCACCCGACAACGGCATACCCACCACTCCTTACAAACTCACACGCATACGTTAGTCTAAATGGCACATCAGACAACCACACTGAACACCATCACCACACGCACACGGATACATAAATCAAAACCACAGACTTCGCCCACGAACACCATAAGCAGCAACAGGAGCTTAGCGGACATGCCTCACTGCACGACCAATAGCACATCAGACGGCCCCATTCAGGGACAGAGACAATGCAAGCACCGCCCGACCACACTGCGCAACGACTGACAGAAACACCAGACCAGGGGCGGGCTGGGCCGGGGGGCAGGGAGGCAATTGCCCCCCAGGCCGCCCGAAATTATTTTAGGACCGGCCGCGGCGGGCCGGCCCTTTAAATGCTGCATGCCGCCGACCGCTCTTTATAGAGCGCTCAGACGGCTGCAGCTGCTTTTGTCTCCCTCCCCTCCCCTGTAGGTGGCCGAGCTGCACTCCGGTCCGCGGTCCCGGCCGGAGTGATGGGAAGGTGCACACTGAGTGTGCACTTCCTGTCAGTCCGGCCGTGTACAGGAAACAGAAACTCCTGTTCCGCGCGGAACAGGAGTTCCTGTTTCCTGTACCCGGCCGGACTGACAGGAAGGTGCACACTGAGCACCTTCCTATCACTCCTGCCGGGACCGCGGACCGGAGTGCAGCTCGGCCACCTACAGGGGAGGGGGTAAGAAGAAGGGGGGGGGGGAGAGAGAGTAAGAAGAGGGGAAGGGGGGGGGGGAGTAAAAAGAGGGGAAGGGGGGAGAGTAAAAAGAGGGGAAGGGGGGGAGAGTAAAAAGAGGGGAAGGGGGGAGAGAGTAAAAAGAGGGCAAGGGGGGAGAGTAAAAAGAGGGGAAGGGGGGAGAGTAAAAAGAGGGGAAGGGGGGGAGAGTAAAAAGAGGGGAAGGGGGGAGAGTAAAAAGAGGGGAAGGGGGGGAGAGTAAAAAGAGGGGAAGGGGGGGAGAGTAAAAAGAGGGGAAGGGGGGGAGAGTAAAAAGAGGGGAAGGGGGGGGAGTAAAAAGAGGGGAAGGGGGGGGAGTAAAAAGAGGGGAAGGGGGGAGTAAAAAGAGGGGAAGGGGGGGAGTAAAAAGAGGGGAAGGGGGGGAGAGTAAAAAGAGGGGAAGGGGGGAGAGTAAAAAGAGGGGAAGGGGGGGAGAGTAAAAAGAGGGGAAGGGGGGGGAGTAAAAAGAGGGGAAGGGGGGGGAGTAAAAAGAGGGGAAGGGGGGGAGTAAAAAGAGGGGAAGGGGGGGAGAGTAAAAAGAGGGGAAGGGGGGGGGAGTAAAAAGAGGGGAAGGGGGGAGAGTAAAAAGAGGGGAAGGGGGGGAGAGTAAAAAGAGGGGAAGGGGGGGAGAGTAAAAAGAGGGGAAGGGGGGGAGAGTAAAAAGAGGGGAAGGGGGGGAGAGTAAAAAGAGGGGAAGGGGGGGGAGTAAAAAGAGGGGAAGGGGGGGAGTAAAAAGAGGGGAAGGGGGGGAGTAAAAAGAGGGGAAGGGGGGGAGAGTAAAAAGAGGGGAAGGGGGGAGTAAAAAGAGGGGAAGGGGGGGAGAGTAAAAAGAGGGGAAGGGGGGAGAGTAAAAGAGGGGAAGGGGGGGGGAGTAAAAAGAGGGGAAGGGGGGGAGTAAAAAGAGGGGAATGGGGGGAGAGTAAAAAGAGGGGAAGGGGGGAGAGTAAAAGAGGGGAAGGGGGAGAGTCAAAAGAGGGGAAGGGGGAGAGTAAAAGAGGGGAAGGGGGGAGAGTAAAAAGAGGGGAAGGGGGGGAGAGTAAAAAGAGGGGAAGGGGGGGAGTATAAAGAGGGGAAGGGGGGGAGTATAAAGAGGGGAAGGGGGGGAGTAAAAAGAGGGGAAGGGGGGGAGTAAAAAGAGGGGAAGGGGGGGAGAGTAAAAAGAGGGGAAGGGGGGAGAGTAAAAAGAGGGGAGGAGGGGAGAGTAAAAAGAGGGGAGGAGGGGAGAGTAAGAAGAGGGGAGGGGGGAAGAGTAAGAAGTGGGGGGGGAGAGAGTAAGAAGAGGGGAAGGGGGGAGAGTAAAAAGAGGAGAAGAGGGGGAGAGTAAAAAGAGGGGAGGGGGGAGTAAAAAGAAGAGGGGAGAGTAAAAAGAGGGGAGGGGGGAGAGTAAGAAGAGGGGAGGGGGGAGAGTAAGAAGAGGGGAGAGTAAGAAGAGGGGAGGGGGGAGTAAGAAGAGGGGGAGTAAGAACAAGAGTGGGGAGTAATTAGAAAAAGGGGGTAAGAAGAAGGGGGTAAGAAGAAGAAGGAGGGGGCAAGAAGAAGAAGGAGGGGGTAAGAAGAAGTAGGAGGGTTAAGAAGAAGGGGGGAGTAATAAGAAGAAGGGGGTAAGAAGAACAAGGGGGGGAGTAAGAAGAACACAGGGAGGGGGGTAAGAAGAACACAGGGGGGGTGAGAACACACAGAGGGAGGAGTGAGAAGAACACAGGGAGGGTGGAGGGGGGATGAGAAGAGCACAGGGAGGGTGGGTGAGTGTGAGAAGAGACCGCTAGGGGAGGGTGGGGGAGAGGAGAGAGCACTAAGGGGCAGGGGAGAGCTCTAAGGGACAGAAGGGACAGCTCTATAGGACAGGGGGCAAGACAGGGAGCTCTTTAACACTACGCGCACACACACACACACACACAATGCATCCCTATACATACACAGAAACACACAATGCACCCCTATACATACACAGAAACACACAATGCATCCCTATACATACACAGAAACACACAATGCATCCCTATACATACACAGAAACTGAACATGCTTCCCTTACACACAGAGAAACACACAATGCATCCATTACACACACACACAATGCAACCCTTACACACAAAGACAATGCATCATTTGCACACATACACAGAAACATACAATGCAAACACTTACACACACATGCAAACACACACACTGTTTTTCTTATATACACACAGAAACACAATGCATCTCTTACACTCAATGCACACACATACAGACACACACCTTGCATCCCTTATGCATACAAACACAGATTCACACAATGCATCCCTCACACACAACCAGAAACACATAATACATCCCTTATACACAAATACACACTGCTTCCACTACACACAAACACACTGCATCACCTGCACAAACTGGTATCCCTATACACTACATACCATAAGCACACATATTAGATAACACATAACACATCCCCTACACACTCCACTCCCTGTGAGCGAGCTCATGGGTGGGTGGAACATATAAGTGGACTTATGAGTGGGCCTTATGGGCATACTCACCGTCAGGCACTGGGGCCCAGACCTTGAGCTGTGTAAGAGGCCCCCCAAAAATGGAGCTGCTTCCAATTCTCCCAGAACGTTGAATTTTGTGACCACAGTTGCAAACAGCCTCCAGAGGTTCTGTTCTACACCAGACCAGTGGAGCCAAACTGCAGCCCATCATCATCCTCATCTAATTGTAAGTAGGCAATCTAGTATATTATTAGTGACACTAATCTATTATTTACCTCACATTAAAGGGACACTATAGCTTAATGAAGTGGTTCTGGTGTCTATAGCTGGTCCCTGCAGGCTTTTTAATGTAAACACACACTGTGTGCAGCACTGGCGTTAGTTCATATGGCAGATCATATGGGTGGGGCATTGTGATGTCACATGGGGGGGGGGGGGCGGCAAATTTATATTTTGTCTAGGGCGGCAAAAATCCTTGCACCGGCTCTGATCCTGGGCAGGTGCACCAGTCTACTGGTGACCCACAGGAGGGGAGTGCACTGATTGCACTCCACTCTCCTCCTGCCCAGACCTGTCTTGACCGCAGTGCAAGTGCCCTCTGCCCCTAATTTACAGTGGCTCACACTCACAACAAGCAGTGCCTGGAGCCCTTTGCAGAGACGGAAACAAAGAGGTTCTGCAGCAGCTGGCCGTCCTGCAAGCATTACATTAAACAGCTGTTCCCCATGCAGCCACAGGTGGCGTTGTGCTGGAAGACTGTGATTACTCTTCACTTCCTCCCAGCCTACAGAGCAGCGCATGGGGGAGAGAGGAGGAGGCATGATTTAATCTTGAATAAATCCTCTAAGCAAACCTTTATAAATTTTGGGGGGATCAGCTCTGTTTCCACAGTTTATTGGTGTTTACTCTCATCTCTGTATTAATATTGAGGGATGTCTAAGTAGTAACGTCAGTGTGTGTCAGCAGGGCCAGCCGTTGGGGTGGGCAAGCTGTGCGGTCACGCAGGGTGCCATGACAACAGAGGCGCCCGGCAGCCAACACAGCTCACAAGTTGGGTACACCAGCATATTTAATTTAAACGATTCGCTGGTGGTCCACTGGTGCGCACCAGCAGTAGGTGCAGTCAGATCATATCCTCTGCCTCGTGGTTCCGGCGCTCAGTTAGTGAGTCAGAGCACAGGCTCAGAGATTCTCAGCCTGTGCTCTGACAACATTGAAAGTCAGAGCCGTGAAGGAGCGGGTATGGCAAAGAGCTACTGATTAGCATAACAACAATATCCGTTATAAAACCAGAAAAAGGTGGGCATGGATGGTGAACTGATTTGGTGGCGCAATGGGCCACTTGACTGGTTTTGCCCCCCAGGCCTAAGGCTGCCAGCCCTCCCCTGCACCAGACTGCCACGAAGGGCATGTATTCCACACAGACTATGAGAAACACACTTGGAAGGACGCGGCGCTTTCAATCCCTAACGACTAGCAACATAACACGTCATCGACACTTATGACACCCACCCACAACAGGAGCCGAAGTTGAGGGAGGGGAAACCCTTCCATTCCTCCTCCCCACCTCCCTTGCCTTACCCTTCCCCTTATACCCAACCCATCTGATACAAACCCTTACCCATGTCTACCAATGAGACAGCGAGAGACACCCACGGTAATGCTGACTATTACAAACTGAGACAACGCACTGGGAGGACCCGAATGTAACATATAACTAACATGAGAGGAGACAAACAAAAGTCGCAAAGCTGACCTACCGCCCATACCTGCCCCGTGCAGGCTAACGACTGGCGCGGAAACATGCTCTCCAGACACTTGATCCCACCGTGATACGCAAAATACAGTCTGTATATGCATGTTTAATGCCTAATACATTGTAACTAAAAACATACTGTTGAAGAATTAGACCCAAATTGTTTATACCATGTGTTATTTTTACCTACCGTGATATGCTTGGAGGCCTGTGAGCCTTATATTATCCATGTTTCACACCAATAAAACAGATTTTGAAAAAAAAAAAAAAGATATATAAACAGACATAGTGCAGGACTGCTGCAAACTGCAATTAACACGCTTTTATTTATAAACACTTACAAGAAGTCGGTAGTTAAAAGCCCATCAAACAATCTCTGTGTTCCTCCATCCAGAGTGATATCAGTAGAGTTGGATCACAGTTGTATCAGGCGATTAAAACAAATATAATAAAAATCAAATAAAAATATATAAAGCTTGTTTATATATTTTTATTTTATTTTTATTTTTTAGTTTTAACTACCGACTTATTGTAAGTGTTTATAAATAAAAGCGTGTTAATTGCAGTTTGCAGCAGTCCTGTATTATGTCAGTTTATATATCTTTACATGCCTCCGTGGATATGGATATCTGAATGATGATCTGTAACGGACCGTTTCACTTACAGGAGGATAAAACACAGTTTAGGCGATATCCCCCCTTTTCCTAGACCAGCAGCTACAGCAATCACCAATCTCCCGAACTGCAAACTGTATGAATTCTGGAAACTCCCGAACTGAATCCGCTTACACTCCTGGCAGTCAGCATACAATCCAATTCCCCCCAAAAACGAGACGACACATCGGTTTGAGGGTCAAGCAGAATCTGAGGTCCTGGCACACCCAGCCTGGTTTTTATTACGGTTGTGCACATACAGAACACACCCAGGGCGAGGCATAAAATAACCAGTCAAGTAACAGTACAACCCACACATCCCCTCCCCTTAGATAAGCAGTTAACATAATTTATTACATACAGTAAAAACACAGTTTCCACACATATTCTGTAACTTTAAAACCATACATCACATTCACATAAAAATACATATCCACAATCAATCCATTCAGGGGAACAACATATTAAAAAATAGCATGAATCAGACCAGGGGTTCAAAAGTTAGTAAAAGTATATTTTGTTCCCCCTGGCTGGCAGTATTTTAATCTGGCTCAAACAGTAAAAGTAAAACATCCCCACAATGCATCCTGGCTTCCTCCCTTCTGCCCTGGAGATAATTGGTGAAGTAATCCAATTATCTCCCAGGTCAAAGTTAAAACTCCATTACACATGTGGGGACCTAAATACAGGATTATGTTTTAAAATATATAAAGTTACTTTTTATATATTAAACACAGACATGTAACATATCCCCAGATAGCTCAGGTCTGCGTGCACATTATTAGGTGAATGGCACGCAAACCACACAAATACAGTTTAGTTGCCATGGAGCCAAAGTCTTTCCCATAGTCTTTCATTATATGAATAGGCTCCATGGCATAGCTATCTGGGAGTATCACTGCTCACACAGGGCAAGTACCGAATGGCTGTGTTTAAAGGGTAACAATGAGTGACATGCACTCTGTTAGGGCTGAATACATTTTGTAAAAGGGCCCAATCTCCCAGGGCCATAGTCCAAAGGCAAGAGGCGGGCAAGCAGCCCCCTCCAATGACACGTGGCGAGGTCGGTTTCGCCACACGATCACTCTCAGAAGATTTAACCCCTTAAGGACATGTCATGATTCCCTTTTATTCCAGAAGTTTGGTCCTTAAGGGGTTAGAGCCATATTGATGTGCCTGAATGACATATTGAGCTTGTGAGTGCATTTTAAATAATAGGGGTCATTCACTGTTAAATTGTGTTGCCCTATGAGTTGTCTCTGTTTTTTTTATTTAGGTGTATTCTATATCTTTATCTGTTTGTTGAGGATTGAGAGGAATCCTTTTTCTAAAGCTAAAGCTAAGAAGGGAAGTAATTACCTTTTTATACTAAATTGTGTATCACTGCACCTGGGTGGTCTTTGACCTATTGATCTTTTCAAAATAAATAAATACAATTACAGTGAAATCTGAAATTAGCAGGTTAATGAGTGTAAGAAAAGATGAATGCGTGACTGTTGATACAAACATGTGATTGGCAAGATAAAATGTTACAGCAATTTAAGCTTCCAAGAAATGTATGGAAGGACTGGTATAAAGCATTTCTCCACCAAACTCCAAACTTTCCTTTTACCCATCTCAAATCTCACTTGCCCTAACTCTGAAACCTCACGCTACAACTCCACCCTGAATATTATCCCTTAATAGCCCTTCAAATATTTTCCCAGTCACAGAAGTTAAGCTCACAGGTCTATAATTTCCAGGCAAGGATTTTGAACCCTTTTTAAATATAGGAACAACATCTGCCTTCCTCCAATCCTCCAGTACAATACCTGAAACAAAAGAATCTTGAAAAATTAAATACAGAGGTTCACTTATTTCCCCACTTAGCTTATTAAGTACTCGTGGGTGAGTACCGTGAGGCCCCGGAGCTTTATTTATTTACATTTTCTTTAATAGCTGTAGCACCTTGTCTCGAGTTATCCAATCACAACCTATCTGCAAGTTTTTTGCAGCAATCATTTGCATATCTCCTGCCATAGGATCCTCATAAATATATACTGAAGAAAAATAGTTAAACATTTCTGCTTTTTCCCAGTCTTCATTAGTTAACAAACCCAACTCTGTTTCCAGTATACCTACACTTTAACCCCTTAAGGACACAACTTCTAAAATAAAAAGGAATGATGGTGGAATATTTCTGTCATGTGTCCTTAAGGGGTTAGTTTTGTTTTGTTAAGTGCTCTTGCATAGCAAGACCACTTAATGTTATCTCACAAATATATTATTATTAAGTGTTCTTGCATAGCAAGACCATTTAATGTTATCTCACATATATATTATTATTCTTATTATAGCCAGATTTGCCACCCTAACTCCTCCCACAGTTTTTACACTATATAGACAGAAATATACCGAAACGTGCGGATAGTTCCTGATTGGGTTGCTATTACTTTGCGGGAATGTTTCGCCGAATGGTTCGCGGAATAGCGTCGTTCTTGTGGCGAAATTTGTCCCATAGGAATGAATGGCAAAGCTAGAGTGGGAGCTGGCATGAGCTGAAAAATCAGGACATGACCATTTGTTTGCAAGTCACGCCATCCATTGACATGATTTCTAAACTGCCACCATTCCCTCATTTTCAGGCCCACCTACACGAATCTTATATCAAAATGTTCAGCTATCCCTGCTGCCACTAAAAATGTCCACATCTAAGCCATAGTCCTTATAGTTTTCACAATATGACCATTTGTTTGCAACTCACGCCGTCCATTGGCATTCATTGAAGCTCACATTTGAAGGGCAATATCTAAACTGCAACTGTGCCTTCATTGTTAATATCTCAGAGACATACTATACATCAAAATGTAGGTCTGGGTCTTGTGAGTCTCACAATATAAAGCTCTTCACTGTAGGATTTATAGTTTTTAAAATATGACTGTTTGAATATGGCAACCGCCAAAATACTCTGACCTGTGCCAGGCTGCAGCAGCAAGTGATGTCATAGACAGGGCCTTTTGCACCTGCTAATGATTTTATAACTGTATGTTTTAATGTAACTGTGAAGCACTTTGGGCAACAACGTTGCAATTAAATGTGCTATATAAATAAATAATAACAGTTACTCCGCCCACTCCAGTTGTAGACCACTGGTGGAGGCAAGAACACTTCACACAATTTCCCCAGAAATTTTAGCTTTTCTAGTTATTAAGTGTTCTTGCATAGCAAGACCACTTAATGTTATCTCACATATATATTATTATTATTATTAAGTGTTCTTGCATAGCAAGACCACTTACTGTTATCTCACATATATATTATTATTATTATTATAGCCAAATTTGCCACCCTAACTCCTCCCACAGTTTTTACACTACATAGACAAAAATTTACCAAAACGTGCAGATTGTTCCCGATCGGATTGCCATTACTTTTTGGAACGTTTCGCCAAATGGTTCACGGAATATCGTCGTTCTTGTGGCGAAATTTGTCCCATAGGAATGAATGGCAAAGCTAGAGTGGGAGCTGGCAAAAGCTGAAAAATCAGGACATGATTTCTAAACTGCCACAACTCCCTCATTTTCAGGCCCACCTACACAAATCGTATATCAAAACGTTCAGCTATCCATGCTGCCACTAAAAATGCCCACAGCTAAGCCATAGTCCTTATAGTTTTCACAATATGACCATTTGTTTGCAACTCACGCAGTCCATTGACATTCATTGAAACTCCAATCTGCAAAGCTCACATTTGAAGGGCAATTTCTAAACTGCGACGGTGCCTTCATTGTTAATATCTCAGAGACATACTATACAAATGTAGGTCTGGGTCTTGTGATTCTCACAATATAAAGCTCTTCACTGTAGGATTTATAGTATTTAAAATACGACCGTTTGAAGATGGCAACCGCAAAAATACTCTGACCTGTGCAAGGCTGCAGCAGCAAGTGATGTCATAGACAGGGCCTTTTGCACCTGCTAATGGTTTGTATAACTATGTTTTAATGTAACTGTGAAGCACTTTGGGCAACAACGTTGCAATTAAATGTGCTATATAAATAAATAATAACAGTTACTCCGCCCACTCCAGTTGTAGACTACTGGTGGAGGCAAGAACACTTCACACAATTTCCCCAGAAATTGTAGCTTTTCTAGTTATTCTTATTATTCTTATTATAGCCAAATTTGCCACCCTAACTCCTCCCACAGTTTTTATACTACATAGACAAAAATATACCAAAACGTGCAGATTGTTCCCGATTGGATTGCTATTACTTTGTGGAACGTTTCGGCGAATGGTTCTCGGAATATCGTCGTTCTTGTGGCGAAATTTGTCCCATAGGAATGAATGGCAAAGCTAGAGTGGGAGCTGGCAAAAGCTAAAAAATCAGGACATGATTTCTAAACTGCCACCAGAGGCGGCTCTCTAATTAGGCGGTTTAGGCGGCCGCCTAAGGCCTCGCGCTGGCTGGGGCCTTGCGGCCGCCTAAACCGCCTGTTGGTAGAGTGTGTCAGGTCCTCGGTCACTGACCGAGGACCTGACACCAGGAGGGGGCCTGGCGGCTTGCCCGGTATGCCGCCGGGTGCGAGGCCCCTCCTGGCTGCCCGGCCAGCCACCGCAGACACTGGTCTGCAGCTCCGCAGTGTGCAGAGCTGCAGACCATGTGACTCGCGAGAATTGGCCAATCAGAGCGTTGCAAGATTACACGGTCTGCAGCTCTGCGGAGCTGCAGACCGGGAGCAGTGGCCACCGGACCACCAGGGAGCCCACTGGACCACAAGGGAGCCCACTGGACCACCAGGGAAAGGTAGGCTCTCCCTCCCCATCACCCCCCACAACACTCAGGCTCACCCCCAGCTTCACCACACACCACCCTCAGCCTCACCCCCGACCACCATCACCCCCCACCACCCTCAGCCTCACCCCCCACCACCCTCAGCGTCACCCCCCACCACCATCACCCCCACCACCCTCAGCCTCACCCCCCCACAATCACCCCCACCACCCTCAGCCTCACCCCCCACCACCACCATCACCCCCACCACCCTCAGCCTCACCCCCACAACCACCATCACCCCCCACCACCCTCAGCTTCACCCCCCACCACCATCAAGCCCACCACCCTTAGCCTCACCCCCACCACCATCACCCCTCCCCACCCTCAGCCTCACCCCCACCACCATCACCCCTCCCCACCCTCACCATCACCCCCCACCACCATTACCCACCATCACCACCACCACCCTCAGCCTCACCCCCACCACCCTCAGCTTCACCCCCCACCACCATCAACCCCACCACCCTTAGCTGCACCCCCACCACCATCACCCCTCCCCACCCTTAGCCTCACCCCCACCACCATCACCCCTCCCCACCCTCAGCCTCACCCCCCACCACCATCACCCACCATCACCACCCACCACCCTCAGCCTCACCCCCACCACCCTCAGCTTCACCCCACCACCACCAGTTTCACCCCACCACCACGATCAGCTTCACCCCCCCCACCACCGTCACCATCAACCCCCACCACCCTCAGCCTCACCCACCATCACCACCCTCAGCCTCACCCCCCACCACCCTCAGCTTCACCCCCCACCACCATCACCCCTCACCACCGTCACCCCTCCCCACCATCACCCCCCACCACTTTCAGCCTCACCCCCACCACCGTCACCATCACCCCCACCACCCTCAGCTTCACCCCACCACCCTCAGCCTCACCCCCACCACCCTCACCATTAACCGTTCACCCTCAGCCTCACCCCTCACCACCCTCAGCCTCACCATCCCCATAACCCCCCACCACCCTCAGCCTCACCTCCCACCACCCTCAGCATCACCCCTCACCACCCTCAGCTTCACCACCCACCACCACCCTCAACATCACCACCCTCAGCATCACTCCCTCCACCACCCTCATCCCCCTCAGCATCACCCCCCTCAGCCTCACCACCACCACCCTCAGCATCACCCCTCACCACCCTCAGCATAACCCTCCGTCACCACCCTCAGCCTCCCCCACTCACCATCACCCCCTCTCACTCTCACATTACCTCCTCTCACTCTCACATTACCCCCTCTCACTCTCACATTACCCCCTCTCACATTACCCCCTCTCACTCTCACATTACCCCCTCTCACTCTCACATTACCCCCCCACTCTCACATTAGCCCCCCCACTCTCACATTAGCCCCCCCCACTCTCACATTAGCCCCCCCACTCTCACATTAGCCCCCCCACTCTCTCAAATTACCCCCCTCTCACTCTCACATTACCCCCTCTAACTCTCACATTACCCCCTATCACTCTCACATTAACCCCCCTCACTCTCACAGTACCCCCCTCACTCTCACAGTACCCCCCTCACTCTCACATTACCCCCTCTCACTCTCACATTACTATCACCCCCCGCTCCCTCTCACATTACCATCACCCCCGCTCCCTCTCACATTACCATCAACCCCCCACTCCCTTTCACCATAACCCCCCGCTCCCTCTCACCATCACACCCCCCGCTCCCTCTCACCATCAGCTACCCCATACACATAGGGTCTCAGACAAAAACGCAAACATGCTCACAGAGACATACATTCGCACACACAAGGATACTCTCTGTCAGACACACTCTCAGGCACATACACAGGTAGACAGTGCATCAATGTGTATATGTGACACTTTTTTGTTAGTGGGGCCTCATGTTTGTGTTTCGCCAAAGGCCTCATAAAGTCTAGAGCCGCCTCTGACTGCCACCACTCCCTCATTTTCAGGCCCACCTACACAAATCTTATATCAAAACGTTCAGCTATCACACTTCACACAATTTCCCCAGAAATTGTAGCTTTTCTAGTTATTAAGTGTTCTTGCGTAGCAAGACCACTTAGTTATCTCACATATATATTATTATTAAGTGTTCTTGCATAGCAAGACCACTTACTGTTATCTCACATATATATTATTATTAAGTGTTCTTGCATAGCAAGACCACTTAATGTTATCTCACATATATATTATTAAGTGTTCTTGCATAGCAAGACCACTTAATGTTATCTCACATATATATTATTATTATTATTCTTATTATTCTTATTATAGCCAAATTTGCCACCCTAACTCCTCCCACAGTTTTTACACTACATAGACAAAAATATACCAAAACGTGCAGATTGTTCCCGATCGGATTGCTATTACTTTGTGGAACGTTTCGCCGAATGGTTCACGGAATATCGTCGTTCTTGTGGCAAAATTTGTCCCATAGGAATGAATGGCAAAGCTAGAGTGGGAGCTGGCAAAAGCTGAAAAAGTAGGACATGATTTCTAAACTGCCACCACTCCCTCATTTTCAGGCCCACCTACACAAATCTTATATCAAAACGTTCAGCTATCCCTGCTGCCACTAGAAATGTCCACGGCTAAGCCATAGTCCTGAAAGTTTTCACAATATGACCATTTGTTTGCAACTCACGCCTTCCATTGACATTCATTGAAACTCCACTCTGCAAAGCTCACATTTGAAGGGCAATTTCTAAACTACGACTGTGCCTTCATTGTTAATATCTCAGAGACATACTATACATCAAGATGTAGGTCTGGGTCTTGTGATTCTCACAATATAAAGCTCTTCGCTGTAGGATTAATAGTTTTAAAAATATGACCGTTTGAAGATGTCAACCGACAAAATACTCTGACCTGTCCCAGGCTGCAGCAGCAAGTGATGTCATAGACAAAGCCTTTTTCACACCTGCTAATGATTTTATAAATGTATGTTTTAATGTAACTGTGCAACAACGTTGCAATTAAATATGCTATATAAATGATAAGTTACTCAGCCCACTCCAGTTGTAGACTACTGGTGGAGGCAAGAACACTTCACACAATTTCCCCAGAAATTGTAGCTTTTCTAGTTAAGTGTTCTTGCATAGCAAGACCACTTAATGTTATCTCACATATATATTATTATTATTATTATTATTATTATTATTATTATAGCCAAATTTGCCACCCTAACTCCTCCCACAGTTTTTACACTACATAGACAAAAATATACCAAAACGTGCAGATTGTTCCCGATCGGATTGCTATTACTTTGTGGAACGTTTCGCCGAATGGTTCACGGAATATCGTCGTTCTTGTGGCGAAATTTGTCCCATAGGAATGAATGGCAAAGCTAGAGTGGGAGCTGGCAAAAGCTGAAAAATCAGGACATGATTTCTAAACTGCCACCACTCCCTCATTTTCAGGCACACCTACACAAATCTTATATCAAAACGTTCAGCTATCCCTGCTGCCACTAGAAATGTCCACGGCTAAGCCATAGTCCTGATAGTTTTCACAATATGCCCATTTGTTTGCAACTCACGCCTTCCATTGACATTCATTGAAACTCCACTCTGCAAAGCTCACATTTGAAGGGCAATTTCTAAACTGTGACTGTGCCTTCATTGTTAATATCTCAGAGACATACTATACATCAAAATGTAGGTATGGGTCTTGTGATTCTCACAATATAAGGCTCTTCGCTGTAGGATGTATAGTTTTAAAAATATGACCGTTTGAAGATGGCAACCGCAAAAATACTCTGACCTGTGCCAGGCTGCAGCAGCAAGTGATGTCATAGACAAAGCCTTTTACACCTGCTAATGTTTTTATAACTGTATGTTTTAATGTAACTGTGAAGCACTTTGGGCAACAACATTGCAATTAAATGTGCTATATAAATAAATAATAACAGTTACTCCGCCCACTCCAGTTGTAGACTACTGGTGGAGGCAAGAACACTTCACAATTTCCCCAGAAATTGTAGCTTTTCTAGTTATTATTATTATTATTATAGCCAAATTTGCCACCCTAACTCCTCCCACAGTTTTTACACTACATAGACAAAAATTTACCAAAACGTGCAGATTGTTCCCGATCGGATTGCTATTACTTTGTGGGACGTTTCGCCGAATGGTTCTCGGAATATCGTCGTTCTTGTGGCGAAATTTGTCCCATAGGAATGAATGGCAAAGCTAGAGTGGGAGCTGGCAAAAGCTGAAAAATCAGGACATGATTTCTAAACTGCCACCACTCCCTCATTTTCAGGCCCACCTACTCAAATCTTATATCAAAACGTTCAGCTATCCCTGGTGCCACTAAAAATGTCCACAGTTAAGCCATAGTCCTTGTAGTTTTCACAATATGACCATTTGTTTGCAACTCACGCAGTCCATTGACATTCATTGAAACTCCACTCTGCAAAGCTCACATTTGAAGGGCAATTTCTAAACTGCGACTGTGCCTTCATTGTTAATACTTCAGAGACATACTATGCATCAAAATGTTGGTCTGGGTCTTGTGATTCTCACAATATAAAGCTCTTCGCTGTAGGATGTATAGTTTTTAAAATACGACCGTTTGAAGATGGCAACCGCCCAAATACTCTGAAATGTGCCAGGCTGCAGCAGCAAGTGATGTCATAGACAGGGCCTTTTGCACCTGCTAATGTTTTTAGAACTGTATGTTTTAATGTAACTGTGAAGCACTTTGGGCAACAACGTTGCAATTAAATGTGCTATATAAATGAATAATAAGTTACTCCACCCACTCCAGTTGTAGACAGGGAGGCAAGAACACTTCACACAATTTCCCCAGAAATTGTAGCTTTTCTAGTTATTCTTATTATAGCCAAATTTGCCACCCTAACTCCTCCCACAGTTTTTACACTACATAGACAAAAATATACCAAAACGTGCAGATTGTTCCCGATCGGATTGCTATTACTTTGTGGAATGTTTCGCCGAATGGTTCACGGAACATCGTCGTTCTTGTGGCGAAATTTGTCCCATAGGAATGAATGGCAAAGCTAGAGTGGGAGCTGGCAAAAGTTGAAAAATCAGGACATGATTTCTAAACTGCCACCACTCCCTCATTTTCAGGCCCACCTACTCAAATCTTATATCAAAACGTTCAGCTATCCCTGCTGCCACTAAAAATGCCCACAGTTAAGCCATAGTCCTTATAGTTTTCACAATATGACCATTTGTTTGCAACTCACGCCGTCCATTGACATTCATTGAAACTTCACTCTGCAAAGCTCACATTTGAAGGCAATTTCTAAACTGCGACTGTGCCTTCATATTTACTATCTCAGAGATATACTATACATCAAAATGTAGGTATGGGTCTTGTGAAAAATCAGGACATGATTTCTAAACTGCCACCACTCCCTCATTTTCAAGCCCACCTACACAAATCCTATATCAAAACGTTCAGCTATCCCTGCTGCCACTAAAAATGTCCACAGCTAAGCAATAGTCCTTATAGTTTTCACAATATGACAATTTGTTTGCAACTCACGCAGTCCATTGACATTCATTGAAACTCCACTCTGCAAAGCTCACATTTGAAGGGCAATTTCTAAACTGCGACTGTGCCTTCATTGTTAATATCTCAGAGACATACTATACATCAAAATGTAGGTCTGGGTCTTGTGATTCTCACAATATAAAGCTCTTCACTGTAGGATTTATAGTTTTTAAAATACGACCGTTTGAAGATGGCAACCGCCAAAATACTCTGACCTGTGCAAGGCTGCAGCAGCAAGTGATGTCATAGACAAAGCCTTTTACACCTGCTAATGTTTTTAGAACTGGATGTTTTAATGTAACTGTGAAGCACTTTTGGCAACAACATTGCAATTAAATGTGCTATATAAATAAATAATAACAGTTACTCCGCCCATTCCAGTTGTAGACTACTGGTGGAGGCAAGAACACTTCACAATTTCCCCAGAAATTGTAGCTTTTCTAGTTAAGTGTTCTTGCATAGCAAGACCACTTAATGTTATCTCACATATATATTATTATTATTATTCTTATTATAGCCAAATTTGCCACCCTAACTCCTCCCACAGTTTTTACACTACATAGACAAAAATTTACCAAAACGTGCAGATTGTTCCCGATCGGATTGCTATTACTTTGTGGAACGTTTCGCCGAATGGTTCACGGAATATCGTCGTTCTTGTGGCGAAATTTGTCCCATAGCAATGAATGGCAAAGCTAGAGTGGGAGCTGGCAAAAGCTGAAAAATCAGGACATGATTTCTAAACTGCCACCACTCCCTCATTTTCAGGCCCACCTACACAAATCTTATATCAAAACGTTCAGCTATCCCTGCTGCCACTAAAAATATCGACAGCTAAGCCATAGTCCTTATAGTTTTCCCAATATGACCATTTGTTTGCAACTCACGCCACCCATTGACATTCATTGAAACTCCACTCTGCAAAGCTCACATTTGAAGGGCAATTTCTAAACTGCGACTGTGCCTTCATTGTTAATATCTCAGAGACATACTATACATCAAAATGTAGGTATGGGTCTTGTGATTCTCACAATATAAAGCTCTTCGCTGTAGGATTTATAGTTTTTAAAATACAACCATTTGAAGATGGCAACCGTCAAAATTCTCTGACCTGTGCGAGGCTGCAGCAGCAAGTGATGTCATAGACAAAGCCTTTTGCACATCTGCTAATGTTTTTATCAATGTATGGTTTAATGTAACTGTGCAACAACATTGCAATTAAATGTGCTATATAAATGATAACAGTTACTCCGCCCACTCCAGTTCTAGACTTCTGGTGGAGGCAAGAACACTTCACACAATTTCCCCAGAAATTGTAGCGTTTCTAGTTATTCTTATTCTTATTATAGCCAAATTTGCCACCCTAACTCCTCCCACAGTTTTTACACTACATAGACGAAAATATACCAAAACGTGCAGATTGTTCCCGATCGGATTGCTATTACTTTGTGAAACGTTTCGGCGAATGGTTCTCGGAATATCGTCGTTCTTGTGGCGAAATTTGTCCCATAGGAATGAATGGCAAAGCTAGAGTGGGAGCTGGCAAAAGCTGAAAAATCAGGACATGATTTCTAAACTGCCACCACTCCCTCATTTTCAGGCCCACCTACACAAATCTTATATCAAAACATTCAGCTATCCCTGCTGCCACTAAAAATGCCGACAGCTAAGCCATAGTCCTTATAGTTTTAGCAATTTGACCATTTGTTTGCAACTCACGCCGTCCATTGACATTCATTGAAACTCCACTCTGCAATGCTCACATTTGAAAGGCAATTTATTTATCTGCGACTGTGCCTTCATTGTTAATATTGCAGAGACATACTATACATCAAAATGTAGGTCCAGACCTACATTTTGATGTATAGTATGTCTCTGCAATATGCAATATGTCTCTTGTGATTCTCACAATATAAAGCTCCTCACTGTAGGATTTATAGTTTCTAAAATACGACCAATTGAAGATGTCAACCGCCAAAATACTCTGACCTATGCCAGGCTGGAGCAGCATGCGATGTCATAGACAGGGCCTTTTGTACACCTTCTTATGTTTTTATAAATATATGTTTTAATGTAACTGTGAAGCACTTTGGGCAACAACGTTGCAATTAAATGTGCTATATAAATAAATAAAAGTTGAAATGCATTTCTCACTCTATGAAGCTTGCCATGTGCACTTTTTAAATTTGATTAATCAATTGGTTAGTGTAATGTTTACTATCTTTACTCACTCCAAACACTCCACACAATCCAACCTTTCCACAGTTACTCCAGCCACTCCAACCACACAACAGTTACTCAAGTCACTCCACGCAGTTACTCTGCCCACTCCAGTTGCAGACTACTGGTGGAGGCAAGAACACTTCACACAATTTCCCCAGAAATTGTAGCTTTTCTAGTTTAGAATTGATGTACTTGAAAAAAAAAAATTGAGGTTTGTTTTGCATTCTTTGGCTATCAATTTCTCGTTTTCTAGTTTAGCCACTTTAATTGCCTTTTTGCAAGCGTTATTATTATATCTTATATAGGATGCCTCTGATTTGTCCGATTTAAATGCTCTAAATGCCCTTTTCTTATTTTTAATCTCTTGTTTTACTTCTCTACTAAGCCACATTGGTTTTAATGTGTTTCTTTTATATTTATTACCCAATGGTACATACTGAGAAATGTACCGTATTTACTCGAGTATAAGCCGAGTTTTTCAGCACATTTTTTGTGCTGAAAAACCCCAACTCGGCTTATACTCGAGTCAATAGTCTGTATTATGGCAATTTTCATTGCCATAATACAGACTGGGGGCTGCAGAGATGTTACTTACCTCTCCTGCAGCTCCTGTCAGCTTCCTCCTCCTCCGCGCCGTCCGTTCAGCACCTCGGTCAGCTCCCAGTGTAAATCTTGCGAGAGCCGCGTGTATGTAAAAAAAAATAAATAAATTGCCCCCCCCTCCAAGGCTCTGCAACACACACATACACACACTGCATTCATACACACTGCATTCATACACACACACACACACACTGCACTCATACACACACACACACTGCACTCATACACACACACACACTGCACTCATACACACACACACACACACTGCACTCATACACACACACACACACACTGCACTCATACACACACACACACACACTGCACTCATACACACACACACACACACTGCACTCATACACACACACACATACACACTGCACTCATACACACTGCACTCATACACACTGCACTCATACACACTGCACTCATACACACTGCACTCATACACACTGCACTCATACACACTGCACTCATACACACTGCACTCATACACACTGCACTCATACACACTGCACTCATACACACTGCACTCATACACACTGCACTCATACACACTGCACTCATACACACTGCACTCATACACACTGCACTCATACACACTGCACTCATACACACTGCACTCATACACACTGCACTCATACACACTGCACTCATACACACTGCACTCATACACACTGCACTCATACACACTGCACTCATACACACTGCACTCATACACACACACACGCTGCACTCATACACACACACACGCTGCACTCATACACACACACACGCTGCACTCATACACACACACACGCTGCACTCATACACACACGCTGCACTCATACACACGCTGCACTCATACACACGCTGCACTCATACACACGCTGCACTCATTCACACGCGCTGCACTCACACGCGCTGCACTCATACACACACGCGCTGCACTCATACACACACGCGCTGCACTCATACACACACGCGCTGCACTCATACACACACGCGCTGCACTCATACACACACGCGCTGCACTCATACACACACGCGCTGCACTCATACACACACGCGCTGCACTCATACACACACGCGCTGCACTCATTCACACACACGCTGCACTCATATACACACACACTGCACTCATATACACACATACTGCATTCATACACACACACTGCATTCATACACACACACTGCATTCATGATATACACACACTGGAAATAAATATTCAATTAATATCATTTTTTTAGGATCTAATTTTATTTAGAAATTTACCAGTAGCTGCTGCATTTCCCACCCTAGTCTTATACTCGAATCAATAAGTTTTCCCAGTTTTTTGGGGTAAAATTAGGGGCCTCGGCTTATATTCGGGTCGGCTTATACTCGAGTATATACGGTACCTTTCTAATATTTGCTTGAATAGTTTCCATTTATTCTCAGTGTTTTATCACTAAGGAGTTTATGCCAGTCGATATGTTGTAGAGCTGCCCTAAATTACCATATTGTGATCACTATTTCCCAAATGCTCCCTTACTTGAATGTTTGTCAAAAGATCAACATTGTTTGTTATAACGAGATCCAGACAATCATTCTTTCTAGTTGGTGCTTGTACCAGTTGTGACATAAAGGTGTAATTTAACACATTCAAAAACCTGATTCCCCTTGCTGAAGTACTAGTCCCTTTATCCCAATTTATGTCCGGGTAATTAAAATCTCCAATAATTAACGTGTTACCCCGATTTGCAGCTTTCCCAGCTGTTCTTCCTCATTAATATTTACATTAGGTGGTTTATAACATATCCCAACCAATAATTGATTTACCTTTGTTTGCCCCAAGCAGATATCTACCCATAAAGCTTCCATATTTTCCTCGTCACACTCCACATGCCTAAGATTTGACTTTAACTCATGGTTGACATACAAACATACCCCACCAACCTTCTTGTTTTTCCTATCCTTCCTAAATAACGTGTACCCATTTACGTTAACTGCCCAGTCATGTGTCTCATCCCACCATGTTTCTGTTATGCCTATTATATCATATTGTTTAGTGTATGCTATTGACTCTAGTTCCCCCATTTTGTTATATAGGCTCCTTGCATTAGTAAGCATACATTTAATATTATCATGAGTCATTTGTACTTTTTGTGAATTATCTATATTACATACCTCCTATCTCCATTTTCTAGATTGCTTAGACCCTCCCCCCCTTACTACTAGTTTAAAATCTCCTCCAACCTTCTAACCATCCTATTCCCCAGCACAGCAGACCCTCATCCCTTTAGGTGCAATCCATCACGACTATACAGGTTGTATCCAAGCGCAAAATCGGCCCAGTGCTCTAAAAACCGTTAACCCTCTTTCCTGCACCAAGACTTCAGCCACGCATTGACCTCTCTATTCTCCCACTGCCATTCTGCTGTAGAGCGCGGCACAGCTAATATTTCTGAAAATATTACCTTGGAAGTCCTTTTCTTTAGCCTACTTCCAAGTTCCCTGAACTCATTCTTTAGGACCTTCCATTTTCCTCTGACTTTGTCATTGGTTCCAATATGGACCATGACAGCTGGGTCATGGTCCATATTGGCCCCTCCCAATAATCCCTCCACTCTGTCGGCAACATGCCGGACCCGAGCACCCAGGAGACAGCAAACTGTCAGGTTGAGTTGATCAGAGTGGCAGATTACCCACTATAATTTATATGCAGATGACACACAAATCTACCTGTCCTTTCCTGATCTTTCTCCGCTCATCTTGACTCGTGTCTCTTACCGCCTCTCCGCGATTTCCAACTGGATGGCTGATCATTTCCTTAAACTCAACCTGTCCAAAACAGAACTTCTGATCTTTTCTCCCTCAAGTGTTGCTACTCCTGTGATTGTCTCCCTCCAAGTCCTCGCAGGCTCGCTGACTAGGTGTTCTCTTTGACTCCGACCTCTCCTTCCCCCCTCTGTCAGGGTACCTGCTGTCTCTACCTCTGTGGAGGTGAGACACTTGGACGTTCTTCCTCGCAAAAGGGTTGAATCACTCGTTCCTCGCGGTTCCCTCGGTCGTTTACACGCCGGCCGCGAGGGATCCACTTCCTTTTATGACGCGGCGTTCAGTAGCCGACGTCATGACGACAACCCAACCCGATCTGTCAATCAAGCCCCAAGCACGAATGAGGATTCGTCGGGGGCGTGATTACCTGTTTAGAATCAGGGTATAAAAGAGGGCTTTCTACGTTTGTTCATTGCCCTGTCGTGGTTCTAGCTTGTCTAGTCACTCAGTGCTCTTGTATTCTGTTAGTTTCTTTGGTTTTGACCCGGCAAGTATCCAGGACTTGCAAGTCTTATGTGGTATATTGCTATTGCTTCTAATTACTGAGCTTAACCAGATGAGCTGTCCATGTAAGGGGTTAAAATGCCCCAAACGCTTAGTATATTACTTTGCATAAAAATGGAAAGCTTATGCAGTGGTTATAATCTCTACAGGAGATTCTGTAGCATAGCCTAAGCAACAGATATTCACGCTGTTGCTCCTGTTGGAAAGTTGCTAAACCTTCACCAGAATGCCTAAGATAAGCTACCACATAAGACTTGCAAGTCCTGGACACAATTGATACTATGTTTAAGGCTTTAATGTCTAACTGTATCAATCCTACAATTGACTAAGTTAATAGCTCTACTTATAAGAGATACTATCTTTCCTTATTTTTTTCAAGGGCTTTTAGTCCTCTACAAGTATTGTCTATCTCATACACAGATTACATAGATACTTAAAGAAACCCCTGATTAGAGGGTTTCAAGTATTATACTGTGTAAGATTTAATTGCTCACTCCTTTCTCAGTTGTATATATCACTACCTCCCTCAATATGATTTATTAGATGTGTTAGCATTATTTATAAGTTTCCTTTATTTTGGGGGGGAATTTATACCCTACAATAAAGGTGTTTTTATTTTCGTCCATAAAGAGTAGACTCATAGAATCTTCCCTGGTGCCCCTGAGCTCATTTGGGCTTGGGTCCACCCTCAGTTCCTAGAATGGGACCAGAGAATCTCTATGAAAAGAGTCCCAGAACATCTCCTAAGAGACGTCTTGTTATGCTGCACCTCCTCTAAACTGAAGATGCAAATTTTGAGAGCCATAAGAAATAATGGATGCATAGAAAAATATGCAACCCTAAAAGTATTCCAAGATCTGTCATGGTCAACTAGACAAAAAAGTAGAACCTTTACTGAAGACACACTGATCCTGAGACAAAACAATATAAACTACTGTGATAATTGTGATAAAATCCAATTAACTAATTAAGCATGATTGATCACTAATGAGCAAATTAATCTATTATAGATAGTTAAGATGGCACTTGGCTTAAACTGTGTTGCACTAAAAAATTCAACTAAGATAACATTACATAAAATATTCCATAGCATGTCTGCTCAATATCCAAAAAGGCCCACATGCGGAAAAGAGGCATTTGGTGCCAACAATGTGTAGAAAGATAAGAGTAGGGACATAGATAGAATAAGATACCACATGTGTCTGGCATGGGCCTTGGGTGGTCATGACTGACCTGATCAACCATACTGATTACTTAATGCGCATGACAAGATACATGCTGGGCTGCACTGATAAGAAATCTTGGAAAAGTTACAAACTTGGTAAAAGGTATAAAAGATGGAAAAACTTGGCACTCACTTGGAGAACTACCCACCTGTAATGCGGACGTGTGTTGCTGGTCTCTGCTCTTCCCAGAGAGGGTCCCTCCAAGCCTGACTGTCAGAGTTCCCCTAGTCACGTGCAGAGGACACAACCAAGCCCCTCTAATGGTGATGTATACTTAAGCTGATATATCTAGATACTAAGCTGTTTTGAAGTGAATGCATGCAACTGCTTAATGAGAGTTAAGCTTACTCTGTATTGGGTCCCCTCATGGACAATAAAGTGTGATGTGAATTCTTATCTGCAACTTGGTCTCTGTGTGGTTTCTTTTTCCTATAGCCCGACATACTCATCCCGAACTGGGTTGTGTGCCTGCCAATATCGTTATAAACCTTATTAGGTAATTGATTATTACTTTTTGGATATTGGTGCTTCATGAATTTAATGATTAGGCACAACAACTACCGCTGGGGGTTCCCCACGAAAATCATTATCACATGAAGGGAAACTCGTATATTGCAATAGTGCAGAAGATTTGAAAAGCTGCATAGGTATATGTCTATAAATATCCCCTGCCACTAGTTAAAAGAAATGGGAGGTTCTAAAATATTCAAAGAAATGGGGGGGGGGGGGGGGCAAGGGGGTGAAGGGAAATATATTAGGTAACTTTTTTTGGTTTGGTTTATGCTTATATATATTTTTTTTTTGTACTCTAAAATTCCTACAGGTTAGGGTTCTGTGGGAGACATGAATACACAAAAGAAATTTAAGGTAAATAAATAAATATAATTACAGATCACAAGAAAAAAATATTAACTAAGTAATTCACATAGAAATTAACTCAATATAGGGGTGAAAAGGGGTAGGGAAGTGGGAAAAGAGGAAGAATAAGAGAGAATCTATACATGCAAATCACGAATAGGATGTAGAAAAGAAGGAAATTCACTAAAGAAAGGGGAAAAGAAAAAAAAGTGATAAATAGAAGAGGTAACAGGGGAAAAGGAAAATAGTTAAATCACAGAAAACACAATTAGATAGGGAAGATTCTAAATCAAGGGGGAAGACAAGAGTGATATTTTAAAACTAACACTAGCACTCGGCAAAGAAGAAATTAGGAAGACTGAGGAAAGTGCACTTAAAGAATAAGTAATATAAAAAGGTGAAGTCATGAATGGAACAGATTTAGATATCCCATAATAATTTTTTTTTTCTTCTCCCTTTTACTTCCCCCTTTCTTCCCTCCCCTCCCCCCCCCCCCCCACCTCAGTACACATCTCCCACATGATATGTGGGACCCATATCTGAGTAATGAGATTAGTATGGCGGGAGTTAGCCGCCTTACACAATACGTTTCTTAGGTTGATGCCATCATTTTGGATCAACCCATTTTATTTCTATGTAAATATGAACAAAGAAAGTTTTTTTTGGTACGAGGGTCCCTCAACAGGCACGACAGCATGAAAGACCACATTTGCACAAGGTTGGATGCCGAGCTACTCATTTCCCGTTCCTCCTCCTCACACAGAGTAGAATAGAGACTGTTCCCCATCCTGAGAGACCATGATACACACTGACACAGAGCAGAATAGAGACTGTTCCCCGTCCTCAAAGCCCCTGATACACACTGACAAAGAGCGGAATAGAGACTGTTCCCCCTACATAGGGTCACTTGGCAGGTATGGATTGACACCTGTCCTCAAAGCCCCTGATACACACTGACACAGAGCAGAATAGAGACTGTTCCCCGCCCTCAAAGCCCCTGATACACACTGACACAGAGCGTAATAGAGACTGTTCCCCGTCCTCAAAGCCCCTGATACACACTGACACAGAGCGTAATAGAGACTGTTCCCCGTCCTCAGAGACCATGATACACACTGACAAAGAGCAGAATAGAGACTGTTCCCCGTCCTCAAAGCCCCCGATACACACTGACAAAGAGCGTAATAGAGACTGTTCCCCGTCCTCAGAGACCATGATACACACTGACACAGAGCAGAATAGAGACTGTTCCTCGTCCTCAAAGCCCCTGATACACACTGACACAGAGCAGAATAGGGACTGTTCCCCCTACATAGGGTCACTTGGCAGATCTGGATTGACACCTGTCCTCAGAGACCCTTGTGGCGAAACCAACCTCGCCACTATGGGCTGGAGAAGCCTGGTTGCTCGCCTGCTTCCTTTGGACTATGGACCAGACTTTAAAAAGCTTTATTTTACCTGCAGAAAGGCATATTCGTGCCTTTCAGCCGGGGTGTTCAGTAGATTCCAGCTACCGAACAAACTACCGTATGAGGGACCACCTAGGAGATGGAGTGTGCCGTCAATTAACCGCCCAGAAGCTGCGGTTAACCGCAGCTTAATTGATGAACGCTGGGTGGCCTTTGTTCGTTTGCCGACCACGAGGTAGCGGCCATTTTAATCGTGCGAAAGACCAGCGGTGTTCGGCGAGGATTCTATGGAACTATAAACGGACACTTAATTGCACGAACACCGCTGAGCCGTCTGTCGCCTGGGTCCTATCGTACAAGGTTAACCGAACACTGGAATTCGGTATTTCTATGGGAATTGTAGTAACCCAGATAGCTATACCATGGAGCCTATTTGTGTGATTAAAGACTTTGGCTCCATGGCGATTAAACTGTATTCGTGTAGTCTGGGTGCCAGTCACTTAATAATGTGCACCCAGACCTGAGCTATCTGGGGATATGTAACATGTCTGTGTTGGGTGGAATAAAAGTGACTTTATATATTTTAAAGCATAATACTGTATTTAGATCCCCACATGTGTAATGGAGTCTTGTCTTTGTCCTGAGAGGTAATTGGATTACCTCTACAATTATCTCCAGGGCAGAAGAGAGGAAACCAGGATGCATTGTGGGAATGTTTACTGCTGTGTGTCTGTAATTGGTTTATGTCTGTCCTTTGTTACAGTCTTCCATTTGGTCCCCTAGGGGAGTGTCCACCAGGTGGGAGACCTGCATAAATACTGGGCAGGTAGCCCTGAGTAAATGAGTTGCTGTTTAACCCTGAAGCTGGAGTGTGTCTCTTTCTTGGGGGGAAGGGGACTGTATGCCGACTGCCAGGAGTGTAAGCTGTCCATATTGCTTTTCCTGTTCGGCTGCTTCCAGGGTTCGTGTGTCTGCTGTTCGAGAGTTGGTGAATTCGTGCAGTTTGGGAGTTCGGGAAGTTGGTGCTTATGGTAGCTGCTGGTCTATGGAAAAGGGGATTATCGCCTAAACGCATTTTTCCCCTTTTATGCTGAAACGGTCCGTTACAACCCTGATACACACTGACACAGAGCAGAATGGGGAATATTCACTAAATGCCAAACATTGTTATACAGGGGGATATTCAGTAAATAAGGATAAGTTGGGGGACCTACTGTCCTCCCCCCCGCCCCCACCCGAGAGCGGTGGGTGGGGGCCATACAAATAATGAGGGGGGGGGACCTACTGTATGATGTTGTATCGATTAGGTAGTGTAAGGGTTACGCCCGCTTCACAGTGACAAACCAAACTCCCCGTTTAACGCACCGCAAACAACCGCAAACAGTCCATTTGCACAAGGTTGGATACCAAGCTAGCCATGTCCCGTTCCTTGTCCTCACTGATGTAATTGAAGGTCTCTTCCTCCACCCAGCCACATACAACACCAAGGGTCCCCGAAAGATGACAACAAGCCCCCTGGGACGCCTGCTGTGTTTGGTCTTCCACCTCCTCAAAGCCACCTTCCTCCTCTGACTCCTCTTCTTCAGACTCCTCTCTCTGCGTTGCCTCTCTCTGCGTTATTATAAGGTGTGTTAACTTAGTAGTACTATTCTTATCAGTTTAATACCTGTTGCGTCTCCTATCAGTGGACGTGTATATGGCAGCGATTTTAGGAACCACACACCTGGGACCCGAGCAAGGTCACCTCGTTCAACAGGCTACAATATTTGTCCCTGGAAACCTAGCCTGGACATCATAGTTACATAGTTAGATAGCTGAAAAGAGACTTGCGTCCATCAAGTTCAGCCTTCCTCACACCTGTTTTTTGCTGTTGATCCAAAAGAGAAAAAAAAAAAAAAAAACATATATACGAAGGTTGAATAGTACCACTCCTAAGACCTAACTGCTCTGACGCAGAGAGACAACGACTCCAAACACCATGGTACAACAGCCAACATTGAGGTATACCAAGCTGAGGTTAAACAATCTACAGGGCATAACGGAACAAACACCCACATTGTACACTGGAAAACTTTCTCTCTTTGTAAAAGCACGCTACAGAGACACCAGATATGAGTGGCAACTGTCAAAGTACACTGGCAGGGGTCTGCAGAGCACACGCTGAAGGCCTGAAACACCCGCTTTAAGGACACTGACTGCTATTAGCTTACACTGGAAATCTTTTTTGCTTTGTAAAAGCACGCTACAGAGACACCAGATATGAGTGGCAACTGTCATAGTACACTGGCAGGGGTCTGCAGGGCACACGCTGAAGGCCTGAAACACCCGCTTTAAGGACACTGACTGCTATTAGCTTACACTGGAAAACTTTTTTTCTTTGTAAAAGCACACTACAGAGACACCAGATGTGACTGGCAACTGTCAAAGTACACTGGCAGGGGTCTGCAGGGCACACGCTGAAGGCCTGAAACACCCGCTTTAAGGACACTGACTGCTATTAGCTTACACTGGAAAACTTTTTTTCTTTGTAAAAGCACGCTATAGCGACACCAGATATGAGTGGCAACTGTCAAAGTACACTGGCAGGGGTCTGCAGGGCACACGCTGAAGGCCTGAAACACCAGCTTTAAGGACACTGACTGCTATTAGCTTACACTGGAAAACTTTTTTCTTTGTAAAAGCACGCTATAGAGACACCAGATATGAGTGGTGGCACTGACTGGGCAAATGGGCACAGTATCCACTGTGAGCCTGACACAGAAGCTGGCAGGCAACTAACTGCTATTCAATCTATTACAGTGAAAAAATTTTTTTTTCTTTTTAAATGTCAAGCTTAAGCTATTGTGACACCAGTGAGTGAGTGGTGGCACTGGGCAAATGGGCACAGTATGCACTGTGAGCCTGACACAGAAGCTGGCAGGCAGGCAACTGCAATTACATTACACAGAAAAAAAAAAAAAGCAGACTGGTGTTCTAGCCCGAAAAAGGGCTTTTTGGGTTGCTGTTCTTACAGCAGAGATCAGATGAGTCCTTCAGGACTGTAGTGGACACTGAATACCCTAGCCTAGCTATCAATTTCCCTATCTAATCAGCAGCAGCTACACTTTCCCTCCTCTCACTAAGCATGCAGCTTCAGAATGAATCTAAAATTGATGCTGGGAGGGAGGTGGGAGGGTGTGGAAGGGAGTGTCTGCTGCTAATTTGCTGGAATGTGTCTGCTGACCGTGAGGCACCGGGTCAAAGTTTGCTCAATGATGACGAATAGGGGGCAGATCGAACCGCCGATGTGTTCGCCCGCGGCGGCGAACGCGAACACGCTATGTTCGCCGGGAACTATTCGCCGGCGAACAGTTCGGTACATCACTAGTCGTGAACATAAAATTTTCCGTTCGCAAACGGCGAACGCAAATTTCCGCAAATGTTCGCGAAGGGGCGAACCACCATAGACTTCAATAGGCAGGCGAATTTTAAAACCCACAGGGACTCTTTCTGGCCACAATAGTGATGGAAAAGTTGTTTCAAGGGGACTAACACCTGGACTGTGGCATGCCGGAGGGGGATCCATGGCAAAACTCCCATGGAAAATGACATAGTAGAGTCTGGTTTTAATCCATAAAGGGCATAAATCACCTAACATTCATAAATTGTTTGGAATAACGTGCTTTAAAACATCAGGTATGATGTTGTATCGATCAGGTAGTATAAGGGTTACGCCCGCTTCACAGTGACAGACCAAACTCCCCGTTTAACGCACCGCAAACAACCGCAAACAGTCCATTCGCACAACCGCAAACTCCCCATTTGCACAAGGTTGGATACTAAGCTAGCCATGTCCCGTTCCTTGTCCTCACAGATGTCATTGAAGGTCTCTTCCTCCACCAAGCCACGTACAACACCAAGGGTTCCTGAAAGGTGACAACAAGCCCCCTGGGACGCCTGCTGTGTTTGGTCTTCCACCTCCTCAAAGCCACCTTCCTCCTCTGACTCCTCTTCTTCAGACTCCTCTCTCTGCGTTGCCTCTCTCTGCGTTATTATAAGGTGTGTTAAGTAGTACTATTCCTATCAGTTTAATCCCTGTTACGTCCCCTATCAGGGGACGTGTATATGGCATCGATTTAAAGAACCGGGAGATGGAAAAAGATGATTGGTCGGTCCTCCTACTTCAAATTTGGGGCACTGCGCGTGCAATCGAATGTGCCACCAGATAGGAGTGGTGTGTTAAGTAGTACTATTCTTATCAGTTTAATCCCTGTTACGTCCCCTATCAGGGGACGTGTATATGGCATCGATTTTAGGAACCGGGAGATGGAAAAAGATGCTTGGCCGGTCCTCCTAAATCAAATTTGGGGCACTGCGCGTGCAATCTAATGTGCCACCAGATGGGAGTGGTGTGTTAAGTAGTACTATTCTTATCAGTTTAATCTCTGTTACGTCCCCCTCATCAGGCTTTTTTTAGTCTAATGTATCGCCCACTGTCAGTCCCTTCGGGATCCATCCCTCATTCATCTTAATAAAGGTGAGGTAATCTAGACTTTTTTGACCTAGGCAACTTCTCTTCTCAGTGACAATACCTCCTGCTGCACTGAAGGTCCTTTCTGACAGGACACTTGAAGCAGGGCAGGCCAGAAACGCACACGTGTGAAGGAAACTGACTGCTATTATTTCACAGTCAAAAAAGTGTTGTTTTTTTAAATGTACACTACTGTTACACCAGATATGAGTTGCACTGGTGTGACACTGTGCCCTGGCAGGCCCTGAAACGCACATGTGTGAAGGAAACTGACTGCTATTATATTACAGTCAAAAAAGTTTTTTGGTTTTAAAGGCAAGCTATTGTGACACCAGAGAAAAACAAGTTACTTGCGCTCTCTCCTTTATCCCTATGTATTTTTTAAACAAATGGAGGTCTTTTAGTTACCTCCAATGGCCATGAGAGGAATGAGCCCACCTGCCAACATCAAGGCAGTCCCCCCTAGGTGGGTCCTAACTCTAACCATTCACCTTGCTTCCTTGAGCCTCTGGCAAAAATCTCTAATGAGAAAGAAAGGGCTATTTTTTATATACACCCCTATACATTATTAACCCTTAATAGGGAACACATGGGATGGGCGGCTGCATTGTAACAAGGCTGAGTAATACAATAAATGGATACAAATGCAGAAAGAAAAGTCCTGCGCTCACTCCCATCACTACTGGGCGGCTGCAATGACTATAGTATACATCAGCCCCAATATATAGTAAAAAACAAAGAAAAACAAGTTACTTGCGCTCTCTCCTTTATCCCTATGTATTTTTTAACAAATGGAGGTCTTTTAGTTACCTCCAATGGCCATGAGAGGAATGAGCCCACCTGCCAACATCAAGGCAGACACCCCTAGGTGGGTCCTAACTCTAACCATTCACCTTGCTTCCTTGAGCCTCTGGCAAAAATCTCTAATGAGACAGAAAGGGGTATTTTTTATATACACCCCTATACATTATTAACCCTTAATAGGGAACACATGGGATGGGCGGCTGCATTGTAACAAGGCTGAGTAATACAATAAATGGATACAAATGCAGAAAGAAAAGTCCTGCGCTCACTCCCATCACTACTGGGCGGCTGCAATGACTACAGTATACATCAGCCCCAATATATAGTAAAAAACAAAGAAAAACAAGTTACTTGCGCTCTCTCCTTTATCCCTGTGTATTTTTAAACAAATGGAGGTCTTTTAGTTACCTCCAATGGCCATGAGAGGAATGAGCCCACCTGCGAACATCAAGGCAGACCCCCTAGGTGGGTCCTAACTCTAACCATTCACCTTGCTTCCTTGAGCCTCTGGCAAAAATCTCTAATGAGACAGAAAGGGGTATTTTTTATATACACCCCTATACATTATTAACCCTTAATAGGGAACACATGGGATGGGCGGCTGCATTGTAACAAGGCTGAGTAATACAATAAATGGATACAAATGCAGAAAGAAAAGTCCTGCGCTCACTCCCATCACTACTGGGCGGCTGCAATGACTACAGTATACATCAGCCCCAATATATAGTAAAAAAACAAAGAAAAACAAGTTACTTGCGCTCTCTCCTTTATCCCTATGTATTTTTAAACAAATGGAGGTCTTTTAGTTACCTCCAATGGCCATGAGAGGAATGAGCCCACCTGCGAACATCAAGGCAGACCCCCCTAGGTGGGTCCTAACTCTAACCATTCACCTTGCTTCCTTGAGCCTCTGGCAAAAATCTCTAATGAGACAGAAAGGGGTATTTTTTATATACACCCCTATACATTATTAACCCTTAATAGGGAACACATGGGATGGGCGGCTGCATTGTAACAAGGCTGAGTAATACAATAAATGGATACAAATGCAGAAAGAAAAGTCCTGCACCCACTCCCATCACTACTGGGCGGCTGCAATGACTATAGTATATATCAGCCCCAATATATAGTAAAAAACAAAGAAAAACAAGTTACTTGCGCTCTCTCCTTTATCCCTGTGTATTTTTAAACAAATGGAGGTCTTTTAGTTACCTCCAATGGCCATGAGAGGAATGAGCCCACCTGCGAACATCAAGGCAGACCCCCTAGGTGGGTCCTAACACTAACCATTCACCTTGCTTCCTTGAGCCTCTGGCAAAAATCTCTAATGAGACAGAAAGGGGTATTTTTTATATACACCCCTATACATTATTAACCCTTAATAGGGAACACATGGGATGGGCGGCTGCATTGTAACAAGGCTGAGTAATACAATAAATGGATACAAATGCAGAAAGAAAAGTCCTGCGCTCACTCCCATCACTACTGGGCGGCTGCAATGACTACAGTATACATCAGCCCCAATATATAGTAAAAAAACAAAGAAAAACAAGTTACTTGCGCTCTCTCCTTTATCCCTATGTATTTTTAAACAAATGGAGGTCTTTTAGTTACCTCCAATGGCCATGAGAGGAATGAGCCCACCTGCGAACATCAAGGCAGACCCCCCTAGGTGGGTCCTAACTCTAACCATTCACCTTGCTTCCTTGAGCCTCTGGCAAAAATCTCTAATGAGACAGAAAGGGGTATTTTTTATATACACCCCTATACATTATTAACCCTTAATAGGGAACACATGGGATGGGCGGCTGCATTGTAACAAGGCTGAGTAATACAATAAATGGATACAAATGCAGAAAGAAAAGTCCTGCACCCACTCCCATCACTACTGGGCGCCTGCAATGACTATAGTATATATCAGCCCCAATATATAGTAAAAAACAAAGAAAAACAAGTTACTTGCGCTCTCTCCTTTATCCCTGTGTATTTTTAAACAAATGGAGGTCTTTTAGTTACCTCCAATGGCCATGAGAGGAATGAGCCCACCTGCGAACATCAAGGCAGACCCCCTAGGTGGGTCCTAACTCTAACCATTCACCTTGCTTCCTTGAGCCTCTGGCAAAAATCTCTAATGAGACAGAAAGGGGTATTTTTTATATACACCCCTATACATTATTAACCCTTAATAGGGAACACATGGGATGGGCGGCTGCATTGTAACAAGGCTGAGTAATACAATAAATGGATACAAATGCAGAAAGAAAAGTCCTGCGCTCACTCCCATCACTACTGGGCGGCTGCAATGACTACAGTATACATCAGCCCCAATATATAGTAAAAAAACAAAGAAAAACAAGTTACTTGCGCTCTCTCCTTTATCCCTATGTATTTTTAAACAAATGGAGGTCTTTTAGTTACCTCCAATGGCCATGAGAGGAATGAGCCCACCTGCGAACATCAAGGCAGACCCCCCTAGGTGGGTCCTAACTCTAACCATTCACCTTGCTTCCTTGAGCCTCTGGCAAAAATCTCTAATGAGACAGAAAGGGGTATTTTTTATATACACCCCTATACATTATTAACCCTTAATAGGGAACACATGGGATGGGCGGCTGCATTGTAACAAGGCTGAGTAATACAATAAATGGATACAAATGCAGAAAGAAAAGTCCTGCACCCACTCCCATCACTACTGGGCGGCTGCAATGACTATAGTATATATCAGCCCCAATATATAGTAAAAAACAAAGAAAAACAAGTTACTTGCGCTCTCTCCTTTATCCCTGTGTATTTTTAAACAAATGGAGGTCTTTTAGTTACCTCCAATGGCCATGAGAGGAATGAGCCCACCTGCGAACATCAAGGCAGACCCCCTAGGTGGGTCCTAACTCTAACCATTCACCTTGCTTCCTTGAGCCTCTGGCAAAAATCTCTAATGAGACAGAAAGGGGTATTTTTTATATACACCCCTATACATTATTAACCCTTAATAGGGAACACATGGGATGGGCGGCTGCATTGTAACAAGGCTGAGTAATACAATAAATGGATACAAATGCAGAAAGAAAAGTCCTGCGCTCACTCCCATCACTACTGGGCGGCTGCAATGACTACAGTATACATCAGCCCCAATATATAGTAAAAAAACAAAGAAAAACAAGTTACTTGCGCTCTCTCCTTTATCCCTATGTATTTTTAAACAAATGGAGGTCTTTTAGTTACCTCCAATGGCCATGAGAGGAATGAGCCCACCTGCGAACACCAAGGCAGACCCCCCTAGGTGGGTCCTAACTCTAACCATTCACCTTGCTTCCTTGAGCCTCTGGCAAAAATCTCTAATGAGACAGAAAGGGGTATTTTTTATATACACCCCTATACATTATTAACCCTTAATAGGGAACACATGGGATGGGCGGCTGCATTGTAACAAGGCTGAGTAATACAATAAATGGATACAAATGCAGAAAGAAAAGTCCTGCACCCACTCCCATCACTACTGGGCGGCTGCAATGACTATAGTATACATCAGCCCCAATATATAGTAAAAAACAAAGAAAAACAAGTTACTTGCGCTCTCTCCTTTATCCCTGTGTATTTTTAAACAAATGGAGGTCTTTTAGTTACCTCAAATGGCCATGAGAGGAATGAGCCCACCTGCGAACATCAAGGCAGACCCCCTAGGTGGGTCCTAACTCTAACCATTCACCTTGCTTCCTTGAGCCTCTGGCAAAAATCTCTAATGAGACAGAAAGGGGTATTTTTTATATACACCCCTATACATTATTAACCCTTAATAGGGAACACATGGGATGGGCGGCTGCATTGTAACAAGGCTGAGTAATACAATAAATGGATACAAATGCAGAAAGAAAAGTCCTGCGCTCACTCCCATCACTACTGGGCGGCTGCAATGACTACAGTATACATCAGCCCCAATATATAGTAAAAAAACAAAGAAAAACAAGTTTATTGTGACACCAGATGTGAGTGGTGGCACTGGGCAAGTGGGCACAGTATACGCTGTGAGCCTGACACACACGCTGGCAGGCAAGCAACTGCAATTAGATTACACAGGAAAAAAAAAGCAGACTGATGTTCTAGCCCTAAAAAGGGCTTTTTTGGGTGCTGTCCTTGCAGCAGAGATCAGATGAGTCCATCAGGACTGTAGTGGACACTGAATACACTAGCCTAGCTATCGATTTCCCTATTAAATCAGCAGCAGCTACACTGTCCCTTCTCTCACTAAGAATGCAGCTTCCGAATGAATCTAAAATGGATGCTGTCCAGGAGGTGGGAGGGTCTGGGAGGAAGGGTCTGCTGCTGATTGGCTGGAATATGTCTGCTGACTGTGAGGTACAGGGTCAAAGTTTACTCAATGATGACGAATAGGGGGCGGACCGAACATCGCATATGTTCGCCCGCCATGGCGAACGCGAACAAGCTATGTTCGCCAGGAACTATTCGCCAGCGAACTATTCGGGACATCTCTACTCCTATGCCTTCCAAACTGGGTCGGACCCAGTGGCATTTTAATAGCACATCATGTGTGTTTCTTCATAGTGGACACAGTGTTAGTGGGATATTTGCTTCTGTCTGCTACTTGAAGACTTGCTGATTGGCTGCTCCTTTCCATTTGGAGCTCTGTGAACCCCTTTACCATTGTATTATCAACTGTGCCTGTTTTAAATATCACATCAGTGGTGTGGCTTAGTACCACTGTAATTGAAGTCACTCTTTGTGACATAATTTTAAGATACTGTTCTGCAGTGTCTGACTGTGGGCATAGTTTCTCCCTCCCCCACCAGCAGATGTGAGTCCTCTATTGTCTGTGTCCTAAACCTGATTTTGCTCCGGTTTCCCCTTGATAGATTTAAAGCGAAGATTTACCCACTATTTTAACTCTTATAGACCCTGGATTATGTTTATTAGAGGATTTGTATTCAACACATTAATCACAACCGATTATAAAAATATAATTTTTTGTGACAAATAATTAATAATAATAGGTAACATGCATGACAACATCAGTGCATATTTAGTATACAATAAGTATACATTTTTGGCACATTTTTGTGCCAAAACAATAGTTTTGGCACAAAAACCACAATTAAAGATATTTTAATATCAACATTTCCAGCAACATGAGTAGATTCATTTCTAAAGGAGTTACATGCAAAATTACAAATAATTACTCAAATGAATTAACAGTTATATCCACACAGATGCATTTTTAACAATGCCATAGGTAACTTTCAGCTTTCTTGAATTCCTTTACACAAAGATTTAAACAAATGTTATCGTGACCCTAGCAGACTGACAGTATCTGAGAATGTACTCACTCACTGCTGGCTACAATTCACACAGGCTAAACACTTGAATATTGCAACTAAAAAGATACAATATGTCTTACTCAAATAGTCAATTTAACTATTCATCCAGTAACCAAAAAATATTTTTAACTAAGTTTTACACTGCAGATTATTAACTTTTCTGATTAAAGATTAACTATCCTAAATTCAGATAGGTCAATTATCTCTGGATAATAGCTTGATACTCTAAACTTGGCAAATTACCAGTGATTTTATACGCAATTCTTATTCACTTGCAGAATTGATTTGAATGATACACAAACCCCTCCGCTAAATATGATTTCAAAAGGTTTGAAATCTGACCAGCATTATCCAGGTATATTTCTGCTTTTAGTAAAAATGTATTAATTTTAATTAACCAACAAATGTATCACCAAAGGGTGAAAAACACAAATAGTAAACTATTTTACAGTGAGTAGTACTTAACTTTAGATCACGAATGACAGCCTCCCTAGGTCGTTACCAAGAAGCGACCTATATCATATATAGAAAACCACAACAAACAATTCGGGATATGGCTGTGTAAATCTACAGAAAATACATAAAATAAAACATAGTGTGATATTGTAACAACACAGTTTCGTAATGCGCAGCAATATTTGCACTCACTAGATGTAGATAAGTGTAAGCATTCTTAAGGTGCCTCCCCCGATGCAATGGGGGGCCAACAGATCTCTCTGATCACCTCCAGAGAATTATTCTACCACAGGACTTCCACAGGTTAAGGCAAAAAAATGGAAATGTATTCGATAAAAAAGTAGGCAGTCACCAATCAGCATAGGATAGGAAGAGCAGAAAAAAGGTCATACATGTTTCGTTCTAAATTAACTTTATCAGGGACCGCAGTAAAAACAATTGAAAATGTATCAATTGAGGATATGTTTGTTTGGAATATGTATTGATACATGTTCAATTGTTTTTACTGCGGTCCCTGAGGAAGTTCATTTAGAACGAAACGCGTAGGACCCTTTTTTCTGCTCTTCATATCCTATGCTGATTGGTGACTGCTTACTTTTTTATCGAATAAATTTCCAATTTTTTACCTTAACCTGTGGAAGTCCTGTGGTGGAATAATTCTCTGGAGGTGATCAGAGAGATCTGTTTGCCCCCCATTACATTGGGGGAGGCACCTTAAGAATGCTTACACTTATCTACATCTAGTGAGTGCAAATATGCTGCGCATTACGAAACTGTGTTGTTACAATATCACACTATGTTTTATTTTATGTCTTTTCTGTAGATTTACACAGCCATATCCTGAATTGTTTGTTGTGGTTTTCTTAATTTTAATTAAACCAGCATATTTACCAGCTTTCCTTGTAGAAATTCTATAGGTTTGGAGACATATTCCATAATTGGTGCATGCAAATAGACAGTGTTTGGACAGATGAGTGAAGAAATATAGAGATCGTTCTGACTTTTAACAAAGTTCCAGAATTCAGTTGGCAAGAAGCAGAGTGTTAGCTGTGTCCAAGTTGTTTTCCTTTGTCCGGTTTCATCTGATGATCTTACATCCAACCCTGCATCTCTTTCTCCCGTCTGATCTGGCTTCATTTTTAAAGAAAATCTTATCTTAAGTTTCTTTATGTCACTAATTTAAAGTGACCAATGGGATTAGGTGTGTGTACCTTCTTATACTGATTGAAAGACATTGATCAGTAGATGGAGTTATAGCATCACAATAATTTCTCATTACGAATTCCCACTGCCACTTTGTATGAGGGGTAGTGATGTCCCGAACAGTTCGCTGGCGAATACTTCCCGGCGAACATAGCATGTTCGCGTCCGCCACCGCGGGCGAACACATGCGGTGTTCGGTTCGCCCCCTATTCGTCATCATTGAGTAAACTTTGACCCTGTACCTCACAGTCAGCAGACACATTACAGCCAATCAGCAGCACACCCTCCCTAGCAGACCCTCCCACCTACTGGGCAGCATCCATTTTAGATTATTTCGGAAGCTGCAACCATTTTATTTATTTTTGTCAATTTATTATTTTTTTTTTAGTGCATATAAATGTTACAAGCAGATACTCCCCCCAGACACTCTGTTTAACTGCAGATACTCCCTCCAGACACCCTTTGTTACTGCAGATACTCCCTCCAGACACTGACACAGAGCAGAATAGGGACTGTTCCCCCTACATAGGGTCACTTGGCAGATATGGATTGACACCTATCCTAAGGATCCCTGATACACACTGACACGGAGCCCTCCATGGGTGAAGATGGATCCATTTTTTTTTGCGCTCGGGTTTTTTTATTTTATTTTTAAGTTCAGACGGGTATGATGGCTTTTTATTTGGCCTTTTTTGGGGCTGAAAAATGAAGATTTTAGAAAAAATAAGACGTTGAATAGTAAGTTGAATTTTACTTTTCAGGGTAGTAATTTTATTCCCCCCTCACTATTTTTTAGGGTGAGGGGGGTAGGTAGGGGCTTTTTTATTTGGTTGTGTGACTAGGGGCTTGGGGACCCCTAGTCACCTTTGATGGGGGAGGAGGGAATTTTCATTTAGGGCCCCCACCCGCCGCTCTACACACACTATACACACTCTACACACACTATACACACTCTACAGACACTGCATTCACTGCACACACACTATGCACACACTGCACACACTCTACACACTGCACACACTCTACACACACTGTACACACTATACACACACTGTACACACTATGCAAACACTCTACACACACTGCACACACTACATACACACTGCACACACTGCATACACTATACACACACTGCACTAACTATACACACACTGCATACACTATACACACACTGCATACACACTATACACACTGCACACACTATACACACTGCACACACTATACACACACTGCATACACACTATACACACACTACACACAATATACACACATTCCAAACAATTTAGGAATGTTAGGTGATTTCTGCCCTTTATGGATTAAAACCAGACTCTGCATCAACTGTGTCATTTTCCATGGGAGTTTTGCCATGGATCCCCCTCCGGCATGCCACAGTCAAGGTGTTAGTCCCCTTGAAACAACTTTTCCATCACTTTTGTGGCCAGAAAGAGTCCCTGTGGGTTTTAAAATTCGCCTGCCCATTGAAGTCAATGGCGGTTCGTCCGGTTCGCCGGTTCACGAACATTTACGTAAGTTCCCGTTCGCCGTTTGCGAACCTAAAATTTTGTGTTCGCGACATCACTAATGAGGGGTTAATTGAATTGTGTGATACATCTGACTTCATAAATGGCTTATCTCTATGACGTATCAATCACGCTAACAGTCAAACTTCAAGGGATTTTGTGAGACTTTTTAGAAAAAGGAAAGACTAGCTCGTAACTACATAAAGATGTGGAGAGTAGCCACATAAATATGTAACAGTATCAGTATACCTTAATAGACAAAAAAAGTATACTATATGACCAAAGCAAAAAATATATATAGTGAACCAGGCCTTATAAGAATACTCCTGAGCCACCAAAGTATAGTTAAGGAAAATAATGTAGGTCTGTGTGGGAAAAAAATAATATTGGTATCACTTTATTATAACTAAAACACAGTACCCACAATCTATACTAAAAATTAACAGTAAGGGAGAGAGGGAATAGTATCAGCCTCAAACAGTATAAGACATCCAACAGTTAAATCTCAAAATTATAGCAAAATGCCTATTTTTGTGTGCAAAGTTAATAACGGGCATTCAAAGTGTAGCCTGTTCAGAAGAATGAATGGTAAGGATTAGCTATCTCACAATTACTTGATCATATACAAAAAAAAAAATATGCAAAACTCATATCACCCAGTACTTAATATTCCAATGTTCACTGTATATAGTTATATTAGGGTAGATATGAATATACATAGTTAGTGGGAGTACTGAAGAGTTTGAAACTTATGATATGTCGATAATAACTAACAGTAATAAGTGGAATATAATTAACCACAGTATATCTCCCCACTGGTAGAATAGACAAGGAGGGCTAGATACAGGATATAGATAGACATATTGTATACACTTGATGTGATGGACCGCCTGGCACCCCGACCGGGTGCCTCCGTCAATCGATGCTTCTAGTGCTCTCCGAGTACTCCAAACACTCCACCAGACACCATAAGCACCGTAGCCCCTTAGCCGCCGCAGCCTGGCTGGGGTCTCGCTGTCCTCCACCCACACTGGACCAGGATCCAGCTTCCAGACTCCAGAGAGTCTAGCAGGTATAGCTGTGTAGCTCTTACAAGAGCTTGTGATTATAGTCAGTATAGCAATCTGAAGCAGGTATAGCTGGTATAGCTGTTCCCTACAATCACGAGACAAAGCTCTGTATTGAGGGTGAAGTGAACTCATTTTGGGACCACAACTGGCCTTTTAGGACAGTCCCCATGCAAGGGGCACTCGCCCCTGGACCTGAGAGTAAACCACAGTAGAAACAAATACACAATTACATTGGCTCTCAGATCCAGGACACTCCCATACAAACTAGGTCAATACCTCCTCTGTACCTGGGAGATAATTAAGTCAAGTACTGTATTAACTAAATTGTCTCCAGACATAAAAAACACATTTTTGCAAAACCCACAAAATACCGCCAAAACACACAAAACCTTCGCCTGATAGACCCGATCTGGGTGACCAACATATTTAAAAATTACCCAGGTCGGTTCAGGGTTTCAGGAATTTCCTGGAAGTCAAAGTTTGACCAACAGCACGCATGATCCCATGCCCAAAACAGTTCCATAGAATCACGGCTAAGTGCCGCTGAGGGACCGAAAATAGTTCTAGAGCATTCGCGGCTAAGTCCTTCTAAAGTCTATTCGCGGTTTTGGTTCATGTGACGGCCGCCGGGGAGCTAGCGTTCGGTTATGGATGGAAAGTGCCGAACCAGGGTGTAGCGAAAGCCACTTCGCCACTGTGTTTTGGAGGGGGCTGCTTGCCCGCCTCTTACCCTGTGACTACGGTCCCTGGGCGATTTGGCCCCTTATGCACGGTATTTGGGCATACTGTGGGTTATTGGGCTGCCCCAGGATTATGGGCCCTCTCATCAGCCCATACGAAACTTAAACCCCATGGCGTTTGAACTGTGTTTGTGGCATCTGAGCGCTGTTTGGATATGTTGAGCGCTCAGATCCAAGCCATCTGGGGATGGGTTGAATGTGGGGGTTCTGTTTAGTATAACAGGAGTTATGTATTTTTATGTCTTTTGGTGGTTGCTGGTAACGTGCTTAATGGAGGCTGTGTTTGTCCCTGGATATAATTAAATCAGCTTCTCCATTGTTTCCAGAATAGAGGATTCTGGGGAACTAGTTTGAGCTGGAAAAACCATGCTTCCAGAAGGTCAAATGCACATTTGTACTAACTTTTGAACCCCTGGTCCAATTCGTATGATTTTTGAGTATGTTGTTCCCCCGAATGGATTGATTGTGAATATGTATTTTTATGCGAATGTGATGTATATTTTGGGAGTTATGAATGTTGTGTAAAAACTGTATTTTCCCTACCTATGATAATTGTATTTTCCTGTGTGTAAAGATAATTAGTTTACAGGTAGAGGGGAGGGCTATGTGTGGGATGTAACTATTGTGTGATTGGTTAATGTACGTTACTGTGTGTGTCACTCCCCTTCATGGGAGCACCTAATAAAAAGGGCTGCAAGCTAGCAGCCAGAGAGTTCTATTTTTACCCTCAACTTGAGTCCTGTCTCTTATTGGGGGAATCTGCTACAAGGGATTGCTATGCTAGGCATATTCCCTTGCTATAATCACTGAGCTCTTGTAAGAGCTTGTTCCTGCTTCGTTCTGAAGGGAGATAGCTGCAGCCTGCGGTGCTTATGGTGTCTGATGGAGTGCTTGGAGTCCTCTTGAAGCGCTAGGAGCATCTTTCAACGGAGGTACCCAGTCGGGGTGCCAGTGGATCCGTTACACAGGGGGAATAAACTATGGGTCTTTACAGTCGCTGACCTGGCCCATAATCTTTTGGCAGGAGGCTGGCAAGCAGGCCCCTCCAAAAGCCTGTGGCGAGGAATCTGTTTGCCACATATCTTTACCGTCAAGATAAGACTAGCCAGGTACCTGACCTGCTGCCGGTTAGCCGGGCAACCCATCCAAAAACAATTAGTTGGGCGGGTAGGCTCTGGTGCCAGTCTCTGCACTGTCTGTCCCAGGTTGCTGTGTGGGGGTACACTGCACTGTCTGTCCCTTGGTTGCTCCTTTGCTCCCAGCCTTGGCGCAGCCTGGGCTTAGGGGGAAGAGGCCAGCTGCTCTCTGCCCTGATACCAGCTCTTCCGCTGGGGGGGCCTCTGGGTAATCTGGCCAACTGCTCTCTCCCCAGTGCCAGCTCGTCCGCTGGGGGGACTCTGCCCTACCTGCCCTGTTACAAGGGGGCAGGTAGGGCAGAAGCCAGCACTGCTCTGCACTGATGCCACCTCTACTGCTGGGATGTGGTCAATGGATATTGCCGTCTCATTCACTACCCCCATGATCCGGTTGGGGGTTCGCTGCTGCGGGAGGGATCACCCACCTCTTTCCCCTGGTATTCCCACTGGGGCTGTTGGGGATCTGAGACCGATGTCCAGTATCCCTGCAGGTCTGGTGCAGAGACCGTGGTCCGATCTGCACCATTGGGGTTAGGGGTGCTGTGCCCCTGTAGTCGGGGAGAAGGGCCAGTTGTCTCCTCTCCTGGTATCTCTGGCTGCCGCTGGAGGGAGAGGCCAGCAGCTTCAACTCCCAAGGATGATTGCTGCGGTAGGGTAGAGAGACTGATAATTTCCTCACCCTGTAACTCTGGCTGCCGCTGGGGAGAGAGACTGGTTGTCTCTTCTCCCTGCATGGTACACTGCCGCTGGGGAGTAGGACCGACTGTCCCTACTAACGGTAACTCTGGCTGTAGATTGGGATCTGGGTCGGCTGCCCAACAACCCTGTAGGGCCCGTGGAGAGACCCTGGTCCCATCTCCACCTGCCAACTGGGGGTCTTCCCAGGACCAGTTGATGGGGTCCCCTAATTCTGGAGCTGGTAGTGAAGCAGGGGTTACCTCAGCCAGGTGCCCCCAGCTGTAGAATCCGCCACCCAGCTCTCCTTGCAGGTTATGTTGGGGCCGAATTGAGCTGAGCAGGTGTTGGTAATCCTGCTCCAGCTCCCATTCCATGGTGGCCAGATGGATCGGGTCTGGCCCTAGGTCACCAGCTATAGAAAGATCCAGCCGATCTTCCCTATAGTCATGTATGTCCCAAAATCTGGACTCTCCAGCACTCCCGAACTCCGGTTCGGCAAAGGCCTCCCATAACAGGCCAGGGCCATTGTAATCCTCGCCCTCGGGCCTGTCATGCTTAGTCATCCAGAGAACACGCTGAATTATGTACCAACGTAGCGCCTGGTACGCATCGTGGAGCCACAGTTCCTTCCCTATCAGTCTCTCGATCTTCGTCACACACTCATCCAGGGGCTGCTCTCCCAGGAGAGGCATTCAGAGCGCCACCCGTACCTGTAGCCGCTGCTCCTCACTAGGGAGACTCTCACCCCGCCTCTTTTCTAACGACCTCTCCGTAGTCCAGTATGTGCTCCTCTGACACAGGCCCATCCTATAGGGCCAAATAGTGCTGCAATCTCCAGCGAAATTCCTCCTCATATGCGAACGCTGTCCGGGGACTAACTGGTTCCATACCGATGTAGACGGGTGCTGTACGAATACTAGCGTAGCCCTCACTTATAATTCACACGACATCAGTATCTCCAGGATGCTACTACTCACACCAGGAAGCCATCCCACCGCTGCCATCAGATGTGACAGACCGCCAATGGGTGCCTCCGCCAATGGATACTCCTAGTGCTCACCGAGTACTCCAAGTTCTCCACCAGACACCATAAGTACCGTAGCCCATTAGCTGCAGCAGCTTGGCTGGCGTCTCTCTGTCCTCCACCCACCCTGGACCTAAACCCAGTACCCAGCTTCAAGTGGGTGGGCCTCTCCTACTCCAGAGAGTCTAGCAACTATAGCTGTGTAGCTCTTACAAGAGCTAGTGATTATAGCCAGTATAGCAATCCGAAGCAGGTATAGCTGTTCCCTACAATCACGAGATGAGGCTCTGTGTTGAGGGTGAAGTGAACTCATTTTAATGGGACCACAACTGGCCTTTTATGACAGTCCCCCACATAAAGTTAGATCCCCTGATTGCCCAGATCTAGGTGACCAATATATCCATAAATCACTCAGATCGGTTCAGGAATTTCCTGGAAGTCAAAGTTTGACCGACTGCACGCATGGTCCCATGCCCAAAACAGTTCCATAGAATCAAGGCTAAGTGCCACTGGGGTACCAACCAGGAACTGCAAAGTCTTCATGCCGAAAATAGTTCCAGGGCATTCGCAGCTAAGTACCCCTGAAGTCTATTCGCTGGTTTGGTCCATGCGAACGTCCGCCAGGGAGCTAGAGAAAATACATTGTTTACATTGAAAGCTAGGAACACCTCTAGTCACAGTCACTCAGACTGCCACCGGAGGGACTTACGAGTTGATGGATGCATAATTCGCATACATCCACTCAGATCTGCTGTCAGCAGAGCACAGGCCAGCACTGTGCAGCCCTGTGCATGAGCTTCCTGTCTCACAGAGGCTGTCAGCAGCAGCGCATGGGAGTCGGCTGGAGCTGACAGGCTGAAGGCAGGAGGATGCAGAGATCTCCTGATTTCAAACTGTAAGTACACTTAATTTAAAAAAATTGTTTGGGTGTGAGAGAGCGTGTGAGTGAGAGACAGTGTGTGTGAGAGAGACTGAGTGTGAGAGAGAGACTGTGAGAGAGAGTGAGAGACTGTGAGTGAGACAGTGAGAGTGAGTGTGGGCGGGTGACTGAGTGTAGGTTGTTGAGTGAGTGATACTGAGTGTGGGCGTGTGACTGAGTGAGTGATTGTGAGTGTGGGCGGGTGAGTGAGTGATTGTGAGTGGGGGTGAGTGTGGGTTGGTGAATGAGTGTGGGTACCTCCGACTGGGTACCTCCGTTGAAGGATGCTCCTAGCGCTTCCTGAGGGCTTTAAGCACTCCAGCAGACACCATAACCACCGTAGACTCCTTCAGAGAGCAAAACCAGGAACAAGCTCTTACAAGAGCTTAGTAGTGATATAGCAAGAGAGTATGACTAGCATAGCAATCCCTTGTAGCAGATTCCCCCAATAAGAGATGACACTCCAAATTGAGGGTGAAGTAGAACTGAAGTTTTAATGAAACACTCTGCTTTTATTCACATTTTACACACATAGTACCGCCCACAGGGTTTTGAAGAAAAAACAATCAAACACGTAATATATAGTAAAACACTCCCATTCATTCCCATAAAATCCTCCCCTCTGCCTGTGATATAATTACTGAACACAATGGGTTAATGTAATTATCACAGGCAGGAAAAATATACTTTTTACACATGTACTGTAAAAATATACATCACATTCACATAAAACATACATTTTCAGAATCAGCATACTTTAAATATAAACATAACCAAAAATCAGACAATTCCACTCAGTAGTTCAAAGGTTAGCTGGAAGTCCTTTGTGACCGATCAATTTCACACTGAAAAATGACTAAGTCCCATTCGAATGCACGAACGGGGCACCATTCATGCAAATGGCTCAGTATAGCAGTGAGTTCAAATAGCCAAACGGGACTTAGTTCCATAGATTAAGGGGGAAACACCCCTGACTGCATTCGAATTACAAAGATGGCCGCCGCCACGTGTTCGTTTGTATGAACAGCAGCCCCACAGCGGTCGGCAATTTACCTACAGCAGCCTCCTAGCCTGGGAGGTAATTTAGCAGCATGCTTCCACTTCTGGGTGGTTCGCCTGTGTGGTACTTGGTTCAGGAAGCCCCATTTACTGAACCAAGTGAGAGAAAGCCACAAACAAAGGATTTTAAAGGTCTGGGGACATAGTCTTAAAGGGGCATTGTCACACAAAGTATCAATATGTCCCCAGATGGTTCTTAAAGGGCCAGGACAGTCCAATAAAAGTCCAATAGCCCAAATGCTGTTTTTAAAGTGCCAAATCTCCCAGGGGCTATGGCATGAGGCTGGCAATCAGTCCCCTCCAAAAAACAGTGGTGAGGTCCCTTTCACCACAGTGAGTGAGTGATTGTGAGTTTGGGTGGGTGAGTGATTGCGAGTGGGGGAGAGTGAGTGTGGGTTGGTGAGTGAGTGATTGTGAGTGTGGGTGAGTGAGATTGAGTGAGGGATGGATCCATCCCTCTCTATCGACCCATCCATCCATCCATCCATCCATCCATCCATATCCATCCATTCCTATCCATCCAGGGATAGATAGGGATATGGATGGATGGATAGGGATATGGATAAGGATAGATGGATGGGGATGGATGGATAGGGATGTGCTACAAATCTGGGTAACACGTTAATTATTGGAGATTTTAATTACCCGGACATAAATTGGGACAGAGGGACTAGTAGCTCAGCAAAGGGAATTAGGTTTTTAAACTTGTTAAATGACACCTTCATGTCACAACTTGTACAAGCACCAACTAGAATGGACGCTTGTCTGGACCTGGTTTTAACAAACAACGTTGATATTTTGACCAACATTCAAGTAGGTGAGCACTTGGGAAATAGTGATCACAATATGGTGTGCTTTGAAATAAACTCAAAAAAAAAAGCACATGGGGTATACTAAAACATATAATTTTAAAAAGGCCAATTTTAATAAGTTAAGGGAAGCTTTGCAATATTTGACTGGCATAAACTCTTTAGTGAAAAGAACACTGAGGATAAATGGATCATCTTCCGACAAATATTAGAAAGGTACATTTCTCAGTATGTACCATTGGGAAATAAATATAAAAGAAACAAAATAAAACCAATGTGGCTTAGTAGAGAAGTAAAACAAGAGATTAAAAGTAAGAAAAGGGCATTTAAAGCATTTAAATCGAACAAATCAGATGCATTTTATAAAAGATATAAGGAAGCAAATAATGCGCGCAAAAAGGCAATTAGACTTGCTAAACTTCAAAATGAAAAAAATGATAGCTAAAGAGAGAAAAACCAACGCATTTTTTAAGTACATAAATTCTAAAAAACCCAAAAATGAAAGTGAAGGTACACTAAAAACTGAAATGGGGATGTTAGTTAATGAAGACCAGGAAAAGGCAGGAATTTTAACCCCTTAAGGACACATGACATGTGTGACATGTCATGATTCCCTTTTATTCCAGAAGTTTGGTCCTTAAGGGGTTAAATAACTATTTCTCCTCCGTATATATTAAGGAAGAACCCATGGCAATATATGTGCAAATGATTGCTACTAAAAACTTACAGAATAATTGTAATTGGTTAACTCAAGACAAGGTGCTGCAGCAACTAAAGAAAGTTAATATAAACAAAGCTCCAGGGCCTGACGGTATCCATCCACGTGTACTTAAGGAACTAAGTGTAGAAATAAGTGAACCTCTGTTTTTAATCTTTCCAGATTCTTTTCTTTCAGGAAGTGTTCCGGAGGATTGGAGGAAGGCAGATGTGGTTCCTATATTCAAAAATGGTTCAAAATCCTTGCCTGGAAATTATAGACCTGTGAGCTTAACTTCTGTGGCTGGTAAAATATTTGAAAGGTTATTAAGGGATAATATTCAAGAATTCCTTGAGAAGAACATGGTTATCAGCAAAAATCAGCACAGTTTTATGAAGCACAGGTCATGTCAAACTAACTTGATTGCGTTCTACGAAGAAGTAAGTAGAAGTATAGATCAGGGTGTTGCAGTGGATGTGATCTATTTGGATTTTGCCAAGGCATTTGATACAGTTCCACACAATAGATTAGTGTTCAAACTCAAGGAAATCGGTCTAGATGAAAATGCTTGTTCTTGGGTAGAACATTGGCTTTAAAACAGAGTACAAAGAGTTGTCATTAATGGTCAATTTTCAAGCTGGACAGAGGTGGCAAGTGGTGTCCCTCAGGGGTCTGTTCTGGGACCCCTTCTATTTAACATGTTTATAAATTATCTTGAAGACAGCATTGAAAGTCATGTTTCAGTGTTTGCAGATGACACAAAACTTTGTAAAATAATACAATGTGAGCAAGATGTTACTTTGCTGCAGAGGGATTTAGATAGACTGGGGGTCTGGGGACTCAAATGGCAGATGGAATTTAATGTTGAAAAATGCAAAGTTATGCACTTCGGCGTAAAGAATACACAAGCAACGTATACCCTTAATTGAAGCGAATTAGGGATAACAACACACGAAAAGGACTTGGGAATTGTTATAGACAACAAACTATGCAACAATGTGCAATGTCAATCAGCAGTGGCCAAGGCCAGTAAGGTATTGTCATGCATGAAAAAGGGCATTCATTCTCGGGACGAGAATATCATTTTGCCTCTTTATAAATCACTGATAAGACCACATATTGAATATGCTGTGCAATTTTGGGCACCTGTTCCAAAGAAGGATATTATAGCTCTAGAAAAAGTGCAGAGGCGGGCTACAAAAGTAATAAAAGGAATGGAACATATCAGCTATATAGTTATGCATACTTGCATAAACAGAATATTCAAGGATATAATCTTTCAATGTAGGGTAATAACTGCTTGATCCAAGGATAAATCTGACTGCCATTCTGGGGTCAAGAAGGATTTTTTTTTTCCTAGCTTGTTGCAAAATGGTGCTTCAAACTGTGTTTTTTTGCCTTCTTTTGGATCAACAGAAAAAAACAAATGTGAGGAAGGCTGAACTTGATGGACGCAAGTCTCTTTTCGGCTATGTAACTATGGATAGGGATGGATGGATAGGGATGGATGGATAGGGATGGATAGAGAGATTAATGGGGATGGATGGATATGGATGGATAGGGATGGAGAGAGAGTGTGTGCATGTTTGTAATGTTTTACTATTTGTGTGTTTGTATACAAACACTATATATAGAGAGATCTCTATATATAGTGTTTCTATGCAAACACACAAAGTTTGGCTGAAGAGGGGGGTGGGTATAGAAAGCTAACTGAGTTGTCATTCAGACAGCTCAGGTCACGGACGCGCATTCCGCGCACATGAGCGGTTGAGCGCTGAGTTTATTCATGGGGCGGCATTCAATGCGAAGCTGCGCATGCGCACTACATCTTGATTACGCTTCGCAAAGAGAAGCATCCTATTGGGCCCCGTGGCCTGGCGGGGAGCTCGGTGATGGAACGGAGGTAATTTTTTATTATAAAAAAGCTTTGAGAATTATTTTTGTTAACTGAAAGTTCATATAAAAGCAAGAAAGAAGGCTTGGGGACCTGTCTTTCTTGCTTTTATATGCTGACTATAGTGATCCTTTAAGACAAGAATTCTTGATCACATAAACTCAGTTAACCCTCATAGGCATATCAAAAACCCTATATCAAAACACTTGAATTTACATCATAGGTGCTCAGCAGAAGGTGTGAGATTTTCTGGGTTAGAAAAGGTGTCATTGGGACCATGCAAGGGAGATCTGGATGCGATACACTGTAGTTAATTGTATATCTCTTATTACTGTTAGTTATCAAACTCTTCATTAACTATGTATCTTCATATCTACCTTAACCCCATCCAACAAAAATGGTTGTTAACGAACATGGACGTAGCTGGTACGTCCGCGCCAAATTATGCCTTCTAAACTCCCGCCAGCGATCGCGATGTGGGGACTTGCCTGGCATCCCATTATATACTGGTTTAAATTTGTTCTACCTGTATTTTAATATTAATATATACACTGCTCAAAAAAATAAAGGGGACACTTAAACAACACAATGTAACTCCAAGTCGATCACACTTCTGTGAAATCAAACTGTTCACTTAGGAAGCAACACTGAGTGACAATCAATTTCACATGCAGTTGTGCAAATGGGATAGACAACAGGTGGAAATTATAGGCAATTAGCAAGACACCCCCAATAAAGGAGTGGTTCTGCGGGTGGTGACCACAGACCATTTCTCAGTTCCTATGCTTCCTGGCTGATGTTTTGGTCACTTTTGAATGCTGGCGGTGCGTTCACTTTAGTGGTAGCATGAGACGGAGTCTACAACCCACACAAGTGGCTCAGGTAGTGCAGTTCATCCAGGATGGCACATCAATGCGAGCTGTGACAAGAAGGTTTGCTGTGTCTGTCAGTGTAGTGTCCAGAGCATGGAGGCACTACCAGGAGACACGCCAGTACATCAGGAGACGTGGAGGAGGCTGTAGGAGGGCAACAACCCAGCAGCAGGACCACTACCTCCGCCTTTGTGCAAGGAGGAACATTAGGAGCACTGCCAGAGCCCTGCAAAATGACCTCCAGCAGGCCACAAATGTGCATGTGTCTGCTCAAACTGTCAGAAACAGACTCCATGAGGGTGGTCAAACCAGTTGGCTAGGTGATGGTCAGACATGAATCGTTTGTACAAGTGAAAAGTTCTGTGATATGCGTGTTGAGTGCTGGTGGAAAAAGCTAATTTAGTGAGAGCGTGGCTGTGCTGAAGTATTTCATCTACTCAATGATAAGGTCTTGGAAAGTTGGCGCTGGGGTTGCTACACGAGCTGCCGAGGGTAGGGACAGTCTGAAAGCCTGAAATTGAAAGCGAGATAGCTGGTCAGTTGCCGTATTGTATATGCCGGGAACATGAGAGCATATAATGTGGAAGTGATGGGTAGCTGCCAGCCATGTCAGTTTCCTAAGGAAGTTCATAATTGCCAAGGAGGAAGAGCGACCCTTGTTGATAATGTGGCATATTGCCAGGTTGTCAGAGAAGCAGCGTACGGACTGCCCTTCCCATAACCTACACCAAGTGACAGCTGCAGCAACTATCGGGTATACCTCACAGAGGGCTGAGTTAGTGTGAAACCCCTCAATGCCCTGTGTTTCTGTTGGCCAGGTCCCCCAGAGCCATTCCGTGCCGAAAATGGGCGCATATCTCGCGGAAATGACAGGTGACCGTGAATCAATCTGTGGGAGGAACATGCGCCTACCATTCCAGTCCGAGAGGAATTTGTACCACATCTGGAGGTCAGCGGTCGCAAAACAGTCCAAGGATATGCGGGTATAGTCGTCAGCAAAGGTGGGGAACAGGGCGAGGAGCCTGGAAATGAAAGCCCTGCCCTGGGGGATTATGCGCATGACGAAATTTAGTGAACCCAAAAGTGATTGTAGTTCATTACGGTTGCAAGACCCCCTGTGCATGTAGTGGCTAATGTCGTGTAGGATGTGATCAATCTTTATTCTAGGGAGGCTGGCCATCATTGTTGATGAATCCAGCAGAATACCCAGAAAGTTTATGATTGTGTCTGGTCCTTCGGTTTTAGTGGGGACACCAAGTGAGGTGAATAGCTTGACAGCTTTGCATAGACTACGTGGGGGGTTGGCATTGGCTTCGATGAACAGAAAATCATCTAAGTAGTTTATCACATTTGGGCACCTGCAGGTATTAAGTAGGAGCCAACACAAAGCTTATGCGAACGTGTCGAAAATCCTTGGACTACTCTTGGCCCCAAAAGTGAGTTTTGTGAAAAAGTAGTAGGCGTCTTGCCACTTAATGGCATGCAGGTGTAACAAAGAGGGGTGTATAGGTAACATTTTTAAAGCATTGACAATATCCGTCTTGCTAAGCCAGGCCCCCAACCCTGCTGATCTGATAGCTGCAATAGCGTGGTCAATAGTGGAGTATTGTAGGGAAAACTCTTCAGATGGAATCAATGAGTTTAGGCTGGGGATGGCTGAAGAGTGGGGTGCGTATAGGTCAATGATAAGTCTTAGTTTCTCAGAATGTTTGCTGGAAACCAGCCCGATGGAGTTAGTTCTCCAGCTGGAAAAGGGGGGTTACAAAAAGGCCCAATGACAAATCCCTGGTCCACTTCCAGTTGTAGCAAGGTAGTGACTGCAGTAGGGTTATTAGTGGCTGACTGCAAATTGTGACACCCCTGTTGGCATGTAAATGAGCCCTGTGTGAAAACCCTGAGTAAGACCTGTGCATAAAAATTCCACCAGGTGTTTGGAGGGGTGAGTGGACAGCATATGTTCAAGTACAGGAACGTTCACTGGAGACAAATAAGGTTTCTGGAACATTTTATTTGGGCACATAGATTTTGCATGTGCCCGTAAACAATGTGAGCATACGTGTAATAAGCGGCAGGCGCTGTAACCGCAGGAGCCCTCATTGAAGTTATTGCAAATCTGAGATTTGCCTATGTACACTACTGGACGACCCAGTTTGTCTCTGGTCTGTTTCTCAGCCTTAGGGGGATGCTGTAAGGATGAGCTGGGAGCGCTGTCCGGACAGAGTGGGCAAAAAAAAGCTGTGTGAGCGGGTGACGTACATATGGCACAAGCTGGTGTCCTAAGCCCCGCAAAGTGTCTGAGGAACAGCTCGTTGTCCAGTTGGCTCCAATCCATCTGGATGCCATACTGGGACAATGTGGCTGACACTTTTGATGAAAAGGACTTGTGATAGTCGTAAAACGTATAGCCGCCATACTTTTTACCCAGGTCCACCAGCTTATGCATGTATAGGTCCAGTTCCTCTCTCCTATGGGGATGAATCGTGCACAGAATATCCCTAAAGATACCGAAAGCTAGAACAAAATCGGAAATGGTCAGTTTCTTACTAAGTCTGGGGTCTCTGGCTTTTAAAACAACAGAGATGTCCCCGTAGTCGTAAGAACGGTTTTCCACGACATCCTGGGAGGCAATGAGCAGTGAGACCAAGTTAACATCCTTGCCTTCCAGGATGTCCTTCTTAAGATTAGCCGGAATCATGTGGGCAGGATTAATAACGTGGGCAGCTGCCTTGTTGGGTATGGGATTACCCGTTATTGCTGTGGGTATGACCGGGATCACTTCTGTGAGAGGTCCAGGAGGCTCTACGGGGGAGCTGCGGGCTTCCAGACTGTCGTTGACCTTCCCCATAGAAGAAATTAGGGAGGCAACCATAGCATGGAGAGTCGGATCTTGAGAGCTACTAGTGCCTTCCCCTGCATCTGTATTAAGGGTATCGGTTCTTAGCAATTTAAACAGTTCTGCTTTCCGGCAGTGGCCGGGAAAGGGATACTGCGTTTGCATAATTCTGCCGTGATGCGTGGGATAGTCCATGATCTGATGGACGAGGGACTTCCATGTGGCCTTTGTGCGTCGGGGTAAGTGACCTAGCCGGGGTGCTAGGGAATGAAATATCCTCACCATCGTCTGGGAGTAGGGACATACTGAAAATAATAATAGACATTGTTGGTGGCCTGGGTTGGGAATTTAGCTGGTGGCTAGCTAGTGCCAGGTGGCGAAAAGATTATTCTAGGATTTGTGGCAGGTGAGACCCTGCTAGTGCCAAGTGGCTAGAGAGGCTCTATCTATGAGTTGGCGTGAGGGGTGTGGTAACCTAACCGGTGATGGGATGTTGCCTCTCCATGAGTAGACAGGGGAGATAGGGGGGTTTGGCAGTGACTGGTGTCACCCTTTCTATAAACTTGCGAGGCGACTAACTATGATTTGGCCCGAGGGGCGTATAGTACCTCGAAGTGGAAGATGGGAGTTGGCCTTGCGGACCGCTAGGTTAAGGGGCAGGAGAAATAACTACCACCGTGTAGGGAAAAGACGTGAACCAAACCTACCTGCAGAAAAAGAGCCCTGGTTCCTGTATAAGAGAATACAAGGTCTCTTAAGTAAGGGGTTTAGCCTAGATGACCCGTCCAGGGGTATTCAGGGTTCCTGGGGGTATGAAATCTAGATAAGGTACTTTGTAGGACATACACATAAGATTGTATAACTGAAAGTAGTAAGTGCTTAGGGGCAGAGAGTACTGTCCCCCCTTTTGACATTGTACACAGTTATCCCGTACATTAATATCAGCAGAGGTTCATTAATCTTAGAATTTAACATCTAAAAGCAGTTTAGTGTAATGATCTCTAACCAACCTTAAGTAATGCATATATTATTATTATAGTAACTGTAATGCATGTAGTACAACATAATATGTGTTTTTACCAGAGTTTATGCAGTAATTTATACAGAACAACACACTATTTAAGCCAAATTGCAAGCATGTAATTGTATATCTAACTTCATACTTTGACCGACAAACCTTCCCCCCATCCGTGTGTAATATCGGCGGGAACAGGGACTCCTTACAGTACAGGAGTCTGTGAGGCCTGTTCCCGCCCGTACTGTGTAGTTACCCAGACCCCCTTCACATATGTGTAGCCGGCGGCTGGCGGGAACAGGGACTCCTAATGTTGATGGAGTCTTTGCCCCTGTCCCCGTCCGAGCCGTGCTGCCCGGTGATCAAACATTCCCCCGTGGTTTACTGCCCCCCATCGAGCTGGGGGGGGGGGAGGGTAGGGGTGAAGGTTGTATGGGCCGGTTGTGGAGCCGGTCGGCCGTGGACCGGCGTGTAGCATACTCACGGTGTGACGTCAGGAAAGTGCCGCGTCTCACCGGAAGTGAAGTGACGCAACAGGAAACTGGAAGCAAAAGATGCCGGCGAGTATCCAAGCTGTTCGTCTAGACCAATGAAGGTAAGTGAGGGAAAGGGGGGAGTCCCTTAAGTAGGTCTACAGGGAGTGCAGAATTATTAGGCAAGTTGTATTTTTGAGGATTAATTTTATTATTGAACAACAACCATGTTCTCAATGAACCCAGAAAACTCATTAATATCAAAGTTGAATATTTTTGGAAGTAGTTTTTAGTTTGTTTTTAGTTATAGCTATTTTAGGGGGATATCTGTGTGTGCAGGTGACTATTACTGTGCATAATTATTAGGCAACTTAACAAAAAACAAATATATACCCATTTCAATTATTTATTTTTACCAGTGAAACCAATATAACATCTCAACATTCACAAATATACATTTCTGACATTCAAAAACATAACAAAAACAAATCAGTGAGCAATATAGCCACCTTTCTTTGCAAGGACACTCAAAAGCCTGCCATCCATGGATTCTGTCAGTGTTTTGATCTGTTCACCATCAACATTGCGTGCAGCAGCAACCACAGCCTCCCAGACACTGTTCAGAGAGGTGTACTGTTTTCCCTCCTTGTAAATCTCACATTTGATGATGGACCACAGGTTCTCAATGGGGTTCAGATCAGGTGAACAAGGAGGCCATGTCATTAGATTTTCTTCTTTTATACCCTTTCTTGCCAGCCACGCTGTGGAGTACTTGGACGCGTGTGATGGAGCATTGTCCTGCATGAAAATCATGTTTTTTCTTGAAGGATGCAGACTTCTTCCTGTACCACTGCTTGAAGAAGGTGTCTTCCAGAAACTGGCAGTAGGACTGGGAGTTGAGCTTGACTCCATCCTCAACCCGAAAAGGCCCCACAAGCTCATCTTTGATGATACCAGCCCAAACCAGTACTCCACCTCCACCTTGCTGGCATCTGAGTCGGACTGGAGCTCTCTGCCCTTTACCAATCCATCCATCTGGCCCATCAAGACTCACTCTCATTTCATCAGTCCATAAAACCTTAGAAAAATCAGTCTTGAGATATTTCTTGGCCCAGTCTTGACGTTTCAGCTTGTGTGTCTTGTTCAGTGGTGGTCGTCTTTCAGCCTTTCTTACCTTGGCCATGTCTCTGAGTATTGCACACCTTGTGCTTTTGGGCACTCCAGTGATGTTGCAAGTGGCATCTTGGCAGCTGCACGCTTGACTTTTCTCAGTTCATGGGCAGTTATTTTGCGCCTTGGTTTCTCCACACGCTTCTTGCGACCCTGTTGACTATTTTGAATGAAACGCTTGATTGTTCGATGATCACGCTTCAGAAGCTTTGCAATTTTAAGAGTGCTGCATCCCTCTGCAAGATATCTCACTATTTTTGACATTTCTGAGCCTGTCAAGTCCTTCTTTTGACCCATTTTGTCAAAGGAAAGGAAGTTGCCTAATAATTATGCACACCTGATATAGGGTGTTGATGTCATTAGACCACACCCCTTCTCATTACAGAGATGCACATCACCTAATATGCTTAATTGGTAGTAGGCTTTCGAGCCTATACAGCTTGGAGTAAGATAACATGCAAAAAGAGGATGATGTGGTCAAAATACTCATTTGCCTAATAATTCTGCACTCCCTGTATAGGTCACAACTTCAGGCCATGCCTTCTACTATATATACTATCTACTATATATATATATGATCTAAGTACTTTTATATACACATACACAATCCATTATTCCAAGTGTATTTTTAATATTAATAAATATAACTATATATATATATAACTATATATATATATATATATATATATATATATATATATATATATATTAAAATACACTTAGAATGATGTTTATATCATATAAATAAATAAATAAAAAAAATACAAAAATACAAAAAAAAAATTAAATTAAAAAAAACATTATATACCGGTTTAAATTTGTTCTACCTGTATTTTAATATTAATATATACACTGCTCAGAAAAATAAAGGGAACACTTAAACAACACAATGTAACTCCAAGTCAATCACACTTCTGTGAAATCAAACTGTTCACTTAGGAAGCAACACGGAGTGACAATCAATTTTAAAGGCAATTAGCAAGACACCCCCAATAAAGGAGTGGTTCTGCAAGTGGTGACCACAGACCATTTCTCAGTTCCTATGCTTCCTGGCTGATGTTTTGGTCACTTTTGAATGCTGGCGGTGCGTTCACTTTAGTGGTAGCATGAGACGGAGTCTACAACCCACACAAGTGGCTCAGGTAGTGCAGTTCATGGATGGATGGCACATCAATGCGAGCTGTGACAAGAAGGTTTGCTGTGTCTGTCAGCGTAGTGTCCAGAGCATGGAGGCACTACCAGGAGACACGCCAGTACATCAGGAGACGTGGAGGAGGCTGTAGGAGGGCAACAACCCAGCAGCAGGACCACTACCTCCGCCTTTGTGCAAGGAGGAACATTAGGAGCACTGCCAGAGCCCTGCAAAATGACCTCCAGCAGGCCACAAATGTGCATGTGTCTGCTCAAACTGTCAGAAACAGACTCCATGAGGGTGGTATGAGGGCCCAACGTCCACAGGTGGGGGTTGTGCTTACAGCCCAACACCGTTTGCCAGAGAACACCAAGATTGGCAAATTTGCCACTGGTGCCCTGTGCTCTTCACAGATGAAAGCAGGTTCACACTGAGCACATGTGACAGATGTGACAGAGTCTGGCGACGCCATGGAGAACGTTCTGCTGCCTGCAACATCCTCCAGCATGACCGGTTTGGCAGTGGGTCAGTAATGGTGTGGGGTGGCATTTCTTTGGGGGGCCGCACAGTCCTCCATGTGCTCTCCAGAGGTAGCCTGACTGCCATTAGGTACCGAGATGAGATCCTCAGACCCCTTGTGAGACCATATGCTGGTGCGGTTGGCCCTGGGTTCCTCCTAATGCAAGACAATGCTAGACCTCATGTGGCTGGAGTGTGTCAGCAGTTCCTGCAAGACAAAGGCATTGATGCTATGGACTGGCCCACCCGTTCCCGAGACCTGAATCCAATTGAGCACATCTGGGACATCATGTCTCGCTCCATCCACCAACATCACGTTGGCACCAACTGTCCAGGAGTTGGCAGATGCTTTAGTCCAGGTCTGCGAGGAGATCCCTCAGGAGACCATCCGCCACCTCATCAGGAGCATGCACAGGTCATACAGGCATGTGGAGGCCACACGCACTACTGAGCCTCATTTTTACTTGTTTTAAGGACATTACATACAAAGTTAAAGCTATTTATGTATACTTATTTGATTGCTGCACATCGATATTTAGTATACAATGTATTAGCTATGTTTCTCCACAGATGTGTTGCTATGGCCACATTCATGTTTACTTCATGTTCAATACTGGGTGTCCAATTCGTTGGCCTCAGAGATTTTCACTCTGAGGACCGGATTGGCCACAATGTTCCTGTAGGTGGGTATTACCTACGCCCCTTACATGAAGCAAAACCGCCAGTTATGATGATGCAGATGGGCAGATCTACACCCCCTTAACCCCTTAAGACCGCAGGGCGTTCTATGTCGTCCCTATTTGGATGTCTCTAAACGCCGCAGGACGATCTCTCGATCTTGAAAAAGACCCGGCAGGGTCGAATCGTCGATCGATTTCTGTATGTATTGTTTTCATTAATAAAGCACCATTTCACCAGTATAAAGACCTGTGAGTGCATCCTGGATTACTCTTTTTCATATATATATATATATATATATATATATATATATATATATATATATATATATATATATATATATATATTAAAATACATGTAGAAGGATATTGATTAAATATATATATTTATATATAATAAAACAATGTAAATACGTAAAAAAAATAATAAACAATATATAATTATATAATTAAAATATATATATGTGTGTAATTTTGTTCTAACTGTATTTCGATACTAATATATATATATATATATATATATATATATATATATATTGATATCAAAATACATGTAGAATGAAATAATATATATATATATATATATATATATATACACATAAGTATATACGTTTATATCACTATATGTATACCTATATATAAATAAAAATAATAATAAAAAATGTATATACATATATATATTTATATATATATAATAATAATTTTACATATATATTTATGTAATAATTTTACATAATTAGGTTATTTTATTAATTACAATTTGCTAATTAATAAAGCGAAGCTTGGGCTTGTCACAGTGGGGTATGTAATATCTGGCTGTGTGTTTATTTAGCTGAATAAGTATTTTATATATAGATATTTCTTCTTTGGGTCAGAGGTTCGCTACATTAATATATGTCTATATTAATGAAAAGTACTAATACGCAATCTGACGTTCTTTATAAGAAATATGCATTTATTCTACTTCAACAGCAAACAATAATATACTTAACAGATGGTATTTCTTAACGACGTTACAGAGAGTGAGAGTTCTTAAGTATTCATCAGCAATTTAGGACATCGGGGAGTAAAACGGATCGTAGAAGGAATAGAGCGAAGTGAGAGAGAACGTGGTCCTTTGTCCTCTGCCCTTTATAGCCCAAATTATGTCATAACGTATAATTTAGACTCTTGCCATATAAGGAAATTCCCCATATAAAACCATCCCCAAATACAGCATTCCCGAATCCATGGTACAGAATAGCAAACACCATCTGTTCTTTTTAACCCATTAGACAGCCACACATTAATATGCATTTGAATAGGAACATATAAAATATGCAATATTCTACAGGGTACCTCAGGGATCTGTACTTGGACCCATTATCTTTAATATTTTTATTAGTGATATTGCAGAAGGTCTTGATGGTAAGGTATGTCTTTTTGCTGATGATACTAAGATATGTAACAGGGTTGATGTTCCAGGCAGTGGCGGATCCAGAGCCTGATCTCAGGAGGGGCACTTGTATATTATGTAAAGAAATAATCCAGCCACAATAACCACTACAGCCCAGTGTAGTAGTTATGGTGCCAGGATCCCATCCCAGAGTAAGTAGTCAAACCGTTTAAGAACAGTTTGTCAACTTACATGGGGTCTGCTGGGATATAGGGCATAGGAGCAGTGTGAGGGGTGAAATGTGTGTGAAAGGTGCAGTGTGTGTGTGTCTGTGTGTTCGGTGAAGTGTGTGTGCGAGTGCGTGAGGGCGGCAGTGTATGTCAGGGTTGCAGTGTATGTGTGGGGCAGTTTATGTGTGAGAGTGCTGCAGTGTGTGTGAGCGGTGCAGTGTGCATGTGAGGGGGCAGTGTGTGTGAGAGTTGCCGTATGTGTGTGTGTGAGACTTGCAGTGTATGTGTGTTTGGGGCAGTGTGTGTATGGGGGGCACTGTATGTGTGTTTGGGGCAGTGTGTGCATGGGGGGCACTGTATGTGTGTGTGGTGCAGTGTATGTATGGGGGGAACTGTATGTGTGTGTATGTGGGGCAATGTGTGTATTGTAATCGCAATACCCAAGTTATTGCAAATGGGGCATGTCCAGTCTTTTTTAGTAGCCACTTAGACACAAACACTGGCCAAAAGTGGCGTTCAAATTAGTTTTTTGCATTTTTTCACACACAAACAAATATTAACATTAACTTTGGCTAGTGTTTGTGACCAAGTGGTTGCTAAAAAAAAGCCTGGACATACCCCATTTGCAATACCTTGGGTTGTCTACTTTTGAAAATGGTATGCCATCATGGCTGTAATTCTCATTCCTGGGCTACCATACAGTCTCAAAGGCAACGTAACCAAATGGTGAAATTCAATGTGAAAAAACTGAAAAGTGTTACATGCTATGTTTGAACCTGTAACTTCCCAAAACACCATACAACCTGTACATAGTGGGTACTGTTTTACACGTGAGACATCGCTGAATACAAATATGTGTATTTTATTGCAGTAAAAGCAAACATTATTTTGACATTCACAGTTAAAATGTAACATAGAACATTTAAAAGAAAAAAGAAAATTTAAAAAAAATCTTATTTTGCCTCCCTCGTGGCACAACTGATTGCTATATAAAGAAGCTTTATCTTTTACCCCTGATGAAAGTACAAACAGTTAAGCGCCGAAAGGCGCATCGGGTTCCTCTTCACTATGGGGATTTGATTCACCTCACGTTATTTTTGGAACATTTGGTTATTAATGTAATTTCTATTTTTTTTTTTTTACATTTAGTTATATTTTCACTGATGACCTAATAAGTCATTCTTTCTAATACTTTTCACCTGATGACTATCTAGTTAGATTACCAGGGAGAGAGGCTGTTTATATTTCCACTCTAATACTGTCTCTACACATCTAATCTAACTTTATTCATTGGCATTTTGCTATCACCTAATATTTCTCATTTGAGATTTAACTGTTGGATGTCTTATACTGTTTGAGGCTGATACTATTCCCTCTCTCCCTTACTAGTCATTTTTACCATAGATCGTTGGTACTGTGTTTTAGTTATAATAAAGGGATATATATATATATTGGAAGGCATGGCCTGAAGTTGTGGGAGGGGCCATAGACCTATAAAAGGGACTCCCCCCTTTCCCTACTTACCTTTGTTGGTCAGACGAATAGACTGTTCAAGGTCAGCATTTGCATGAGATCCACTTCCAGGTCATTTTGGTTTCACCTTTGCTCCATGAGGTCTCCTACTCTGTGTCCAGGAATCCTGCAGCAGGGCTTTCCGTTAATCCAGTGGCTTTCTTTCTGGTCAGCATCGCATTTGGTGTCTCAGGGACTCTCAAACCGTAAGTTGACCCACCTGTTGCGCCAGGATTAGTTCCCACGGCGTTCAGCACAGCACGGGTCCTCACTTTACGGTTTCTTTTCGTGTTGCACAGTTATTTAATTACCTTATACTCACCTAGCGGTTCATGTAAAATCTGTTTTAGTTAAAATCTGATCGGTTAAAACTACAAACAAAATAAAATTTTTCGCCTACACACTGACCCCTACCGGTCTTTGGGTGTACTACAGGCTTCTTAGACATTATTGCATTTCATGTACAAACCAACGAACCACTGCATTTTCACCTAGACACTGACCCCTACCGGTCATTTGGTGTACTACAGGCTTCTTAGACGTTTTTGCATTTTCATGTACAAATTAATAAACCACTGCATTTTCACCTACACACTGACCCCCTACTGGTCATTCAGTGTACTACAGGCTTCTCAGATATTATTGCATTTCATGAACAAACCACTGCATTTTCGCCTACACACTGACCCCTACCAGGTTTTTGGTGTACTACAGGCTTCTCAGACATTATTGGATTTCATGTACAAACCAACGAACCACTGCATTTTCGCCTACATACTGATCCCTACTGGTCTTTTGGTGTACTACAGGTTTCTCAGACATTATTGCATTTCATGTACAAACCAACGAACCGTGGCATTTTCGCCTACATGCTGACCCCTACCGGTCAATCAGTATACTACAGGCTTCTCAGACTTTATTTCACTTCATAAGCAAACAAACAAACTACAGCATTTTCACTTTTATACTGACTCTTATCTGTCAAACTATATACTACAGGCTTTTCAGACATATGGTTATTCCCCTCATAACATTCCCACTATATTTATAATTACACAAGAACACTTCCTTACAAATCATGCTTGCTATGATATAATCATTCCTGCATACCTGCCTACATAGGCATTTAGTTACATTTACTGACAATACGCATTCATTTACCCAAGAATGCACTATGCAGGATTCCAGAGTCTAATACGCTTAAAATATAAGTTCTTCCAATTACGTATTTTCACATATTAAGTTATTCAGCTGCCAGTCATGGTTCACTACACTCATGTTTCGGGGTACAGTTGTATTCCATATCACACATGATATAACACTCCCGACAAGTTAATTTCCTTCAAACAGGGGCATTACAAGCATACAATAAACATTGGGATGAAGTACTTTGCTATATTAAACTTGCATAACACACATATGGGTATACGCTTTTAAATGTCTATATTCAATTTTCATACATTGTTTTACTCGTCCGGGATACAGGTATTAATAACCCTTACGACCAGTAAGGATATCTAATCATACTACCAGGTACATACACCTGCTCATGTGGTATATACATAAATTTTCTGTTTCCCCCTGGGTATATCCTAAGCGTACTGGCAATTAGGGACTATAGGTTTCCAATAGGTATTCTCCTTTCTTGGCATCTACGCCTGTCGTATAGTGGTCCCGTGAGGCCAACACCCCGCCTCAACGCTCGGAGGCAAACACCCATCGGGCCACTCATGTACTAGCCGCCTCGCATGGTATATAGCGAGGGCCTCACCTGTTACTCCCTTCCCCTTTTTTTCTGGTTACAGTCACCGAGAAGCCAACATCCTGCCACTACGTTTGGTGGCCACAAAAATCCCCTCGCGCCATTGCATAGAGCCTCTCAAGCCACTTGGCAACTAGCAGGGCCTCACCTGTCACCAAACAAAGGATTAATTGTTTCGCCATGCGGCTTTAGCTAGCAAAGCAGTAATATCACACTGTGGGTTCATATAATAATGGCTATCTTCATGTTTTAGTATGTATCAAGCAGGTGGTAAGGATTTCTCTCTACCCAACACTCCAGCTAGAGTCAACAGACTTTCACTTGACTTTCACAACGACAATTTTGTCCCAACACAGCGGACGATCACGTTTCAGGCTCTAGCACCTCTAGTAGTACGTAGAAAACTACCAGAGACAAATTGGGTCGTCTCATTCTCTTTGGCAAATCCCAGATTTGCAACAATTTCCATGTTGGCACATGTAGTTTCAGTGCATGCAGACTGTTGCAGATATGTTCTCAATATGTCAGGGCACATGCAAAAACCATGTGTCCCAATAAATGTACCCTGAACCTTACTTCACGTCTGTAAACATTATGCATTTCCAGTACTTTCTAACTCATCACCCTTCGAGACATTTAGTTGATTTCCTAATCTCTGATATTTTTTTTTTTTATATATATATATATAGAGCAGACATTAGACTGTGAGAGTAGGACCTGCCAAAGATGGGGTACATTGACGTTGTGGCAGGCTTATGCAATGTATGATCATATAATGTAACTAAATCCCCATTTTTTTGCCTAGATTAGGTGTTTTTAAAAAAAACTTTTACAAACTAATAAAATCTGTCAACATTGAAGTTGCTGTTTAGTAGATAGGAGAGTGCGCTGGATCTTGTGTATTTATTGTATAATATGGCCCCCAGCAGCACCCCATTTAAGCATGTTTAGGTGAGTGCAACCATCCCCCCATGTTTCCTATATATATTTGGGAGTCTAGCCAACTCCTTGGTTCTGCACCCCTCCCTGTTACAGGTGCCTCATCTCAGGTCCCTATTTAGCCTTGTACTGCAGAGAGCCTCAGATGGAATTTTTTCCCAAGTAAGTGGTTAATCTCATAAGAGCAGACATTAGACTGTGAGAGTAGGACCTGCCAAAGATGGGGTACATTGACGTTGTGGCAGGCTTATGCAATGTATGATCATATAATGTAACTAAATCCCCATTTTTTTGCCTAGATTAGGTGTTTTTAAAAAAAACTTTTACAAACTAATAAAATCTGTCAACATTGAAGTTGCTGTTTAGTAGATAGGAGAGTGCGCTGGATCTTGTGTATTTATTGTATAATATGGCCCCCAGCAGCACCCCATTTAAGCATGTTTAGGTGAGTGCAACCATCCCCCCATGTTTCATATATATATATATATATATATATTTTTTTTTTTTTGCATTGACAGACAGTACAGCTCTCAAACTGTATTGGGGCTTGTACATTGGTACATTTTACATTACACAGTGGTATTTCAGTAATACAGAAAAAAGACAATAGTTTTGTTAAACCTACAGTTGCAATTCGGGCGCTACTTTTTGCGTTGTCGTCTGACGCCGCCGTCATCAATGTTTTACCAATTTTTGTCAACCTAAAAAACTTCAAAACTTGGAAACACCCTAATTGGTGTTTTCATTTAGATAATACTAAAGTTGTAAACTTGATACCATAACCTGTCAATCCCCGAGTGGGGCTTTGCTTTTCTTGTGTGGGCCGTCTGCATGCCGACTGTTCGTTGTTTAATCTTGTACCCTTTTTTACTATCAATAGTTGGGCCCTTGTGCCTTCTTCCTTACCGCTGTCCCCACTTACATCTACCCCTTTTCTTGGCTGTGTGTCCTCCTTTTGTATAGCGTGATAAAGTTCTATTATTTTCCTCTTGTAATCCCTCCTGTTCCTGGATTGTCATATGACCCTAGATTTGCGTGTTGTACACACTTTAGTGTGTCGTTTTTATTATCTCCTCCCCAACCCCCTACTTTTTTTTTTTTCTTTTTTTTTTTTTTGGGTGGGTATTGTATCCCTCCTTTGTGAGTGAAAATCAGAAAGAGAGGAGGGTGAGGTTATAATGGGTATCTGGGAGGGGAGGGGTGTCATTGTGCCCAAGGGGGGGGGGGGGGGGGAAGAGACTCACCGGGTGCGCCCTTAGCCTGAGTGTGTGACAGTGAGTACCTCCTCGGTTGGCTGTCTTGTCTCATGGTGTGCGCGCCATTCTTTCTAGGTATTCCTCCCACGGTTGCCACACCTTTGAGAAGGTGCCTGTGGTGTTCCGTACCTGCGCTGTTAGTTTGTCCATGAGTTGTCCTGTATTTTGTGGGTGACTTTGCTCATAGGTGGGATGTCTGGGCTGAGCCATTGTTGTGTCAGTGCTCTTCTGGCTGCTAATGTTAGTTCGTTAACTAGCTTTTGTTCCTTTGTCGTGAGGTTGTCTTGTGGTTTGGCTAGTAAGCATGTCCAGGGGTCCTTGTGTATTGGTCTTTTCAGGACTGCTGTTATTAATGACTCTATTTCCGACCAGAATCTCTCTATTTTGGGCCACATCCACTACATGTGGATATATGATCCTCTCTCCCCGCAACCCCTCCAGCATATATCTGTAGTGGTTTTCCCCATTCTATATAGTTTGGCCGGGGTGGCGTACCACCTCTGGAGGTTTTTATATGCCTGTTCCTGCAGTGTTACGCATATGGAGACTTTAGCAGCCGCCTCCCATATATCCCTCCAGTCCTCCCCTTCTAATGTTTGGTGTAGATCTTTCTCCCATTGAGTGATATATGTGAGGGGTTCTGCGTTCCTCTCCAGAGCGCTCAGTTGTGCGTAGAGCCCGGTGATCAGGCCCGTACGAGTGGTTTCTGTCATGCATAATCTTTCAAAACTAGTCATTGGGGCCTTGGCTGCCTCTTTTACCCTAGGCTGGTTAGCGAAGTCCCGTAATTTTATGTATCTAAAAAAAAGTCTCTAGTCTGTAGTGGCCCTGCCTGTTTTAGTTCGTCAAAGGTTTTGAATGTGTCTCCATCGTATAGGTGATAGTATCTCTGCAGGCCTGTGTATTCTAGTCCTTTTAAAGTCCCTCGCCCGCATACCCGATGTGAATGCCCTATTTCTCAGATATGGGGTGAGAGGTGAGGGCAGTCTGGTTAGAGCGTATTTTTGAGCATTAGCGTCCCATATTTTAATGGAATTGAGTATAGCTGGGCAGTCTGTGAGTATGGGTGGTCTGTCTGCTTTTGGTACCCAGATCCAATATTGGGGAAGGTCCCTTCCCATCACTAGGGATTCCAGGTCTGCCCATCTGCGTCTTTCTGGGGGTGAGTGCCACTCTATTATTTGAGCTAACTGTGCTGACAGGTAATACAGGTGAAGATTGGGGAGTCCCAGTCCCCCTAGTGCCTTTGGTCGGTAGAGTACGTGTCGGGCTATCCTATGTCTTTTGCGTGCCCAGATAAATTGGTCTATGTTGGTTTGTAGGGGTTGGAGGTCCCCTTTCGTGACTTTTGTGGGCAATGCCTGGAAGAGGAACAACATCCTCGGTAATAAATTCATTTTAATTGCGTGAAGGCGACCTATCCAGGAGATCGGCTTCTCATGCCATTTTTCTAAGTCTTTTATTAGTGTTTTAATCATTGGTGTGTAATTCTCCGCATATAGTCGTGAGACCTCTTTTGTGAGTCTGATCCCCAAGTATTTTATATGTTGGTGGTTCAGTCTTATAAGTGCCGTCCTCCCTATCAGCGCGCCGTCCTCCGCCATCAACCCCAGTGGCATGGCTTCTGATGTTTCCATGTTTATTTTATAGCCCGCTACTTGGGCGAACTCCTCTAGCAGCCTGATGAGGCTCGGGAGGGAGTTCTCTACATCCGTGAGTGTGAGCAGGACATCATCTGCATACGCAGATACTTTATACTGCTCTGTTGCTATTGTTAATCCCTTTATGCTTGGGTGTTCCCTTATCTTGTAGAGGAGGGGTTCTAGGGCTAGTATGAAGAGGAGCGGCGAGAGAGGGCAGCCCTGCCTCGTGCTGTTACCTAAACCTGAATGGTTGTGGGGTCGCTCCTGGGATGATTATTTGGGCCTGTGGGTTCTTGTACAGTGCTCTGATCGCTGTGATGTAGTTTTCTGGTAGGGCAAATAGGTAGTACCATTGGATCCTGTCGAACGCCTTCTCTGCGTCCAGCGATAGGACTAGAGAAGGCATCCGCGTTTTTCCGGCCCACCAGATCAGGTCCACTGCACGTCTAGTATTCTCATATAGTTGCCTAGTTGGCACAAAGCCCACCTGGTCTGCATGGACCAACCTGGGCAGAATGTGGCCCAGCCTGGTGGCTAAGATCTTGGCGTAGATTTTGGAGTTTACATTGATCAGGGAGATGGGGCGGTAATTGTTCACCTTCGTTTCGTCCCGTCCTGGCTTCGGGATAAGTACTACGTTTGCTGTGGCAAGCTCATCATTGGGGCTTCCCCCCTCCCTCCACTCCTGCTGCATTGCTGTCATGTGAGGTACTAGTTCAGTTCGCAGTGCCTTATAGTAGGCCCCGTCGAACCCATCCGGTCCCGGTGTCTTATTACCCTCTATCATACCTATGGCCCTCTCCACTTCTTCTACCATTATTGGTGCTTCTAGGTCTATGAGATCTTCTCTAGTTGTCTTGGGTAGTTTTACGCTGTCTAGGAAGGTTGCGACTGCCTCTACATGTTCCCTGCAGGTTTCATCTTTCTCTGGGGAATGGTTGTATAATTTCCTTAGGAAATTGGTGAATTCCTCGGCTATGCCCTGTGGGGAAGTGAGGGATTGGCCCCATTCGTTGGTTATGGCTGTTATGTGTTTTTGTTTGGGTCTTAGGGCTCTAGCTAGTAACGTGTCCATTTTGTTGGACTTTTCGTAAAAGAGTGTGTGTGTGTGTGTATATATATATATATATATATATATATATATATATATATATATATATATATATATATATATATATATATTGTTTTCACACAGACCAATGTTCTTTTCCTTTACTATACTTTGGTGGCTCAGGAGTATGTCTATAAGGCTTGGTTCACTATATATATCTATATATATCTATATATCTATATATAGTTGGAAGGCCATTTGGCCTGCATTTGTGGGAGGAGTTATGATCCTATATAAACCCTACTTACCCTACTTACCTTTGTCGTGCAAGCTGTATATCTATATTTCTCTATAGTTACCTGCACTTCCGGTCGTTGTTCCTGCCAGTCCTGCCTCGAACAAACACTCTGTCTTCAGCAGCTCCTGCCGCCGAGCTCTGGGCTTGTCCACCGGCTGCCCCGCTATATTCCGGGACCGGCATGCACACGTAAGCATCAACGTGAGAAATAGCGTTCAGCTATTTCCCAAGTTCGGGCCTAAAAATGCAGGGATAGGCTCCCTATATTACTTACCCGTTCGTATAATTATGCTGTTCATGTACTTCTGCGTTCGTGCGGCTATAAGCCGACCGCAGAGTACACACTCGTTCATTTTTCTTTCGTTAGTATTAAATACCGACCGCTTATACTCACCAACGTTCGCCTGTTTCTTACATACGTTCATTAGCCGAAACATGTACGAACGGCTGTTTTACTAGCTTTTAGTTTTTCTTATCTTTCACATGCGGTCCTGTTATATCCCTCTTGCACTTTCATTAACCATACGCATGAGGTTTTATGCAGTTATTTGTATAATTTTAAGTATGTTCCTCAAATGTGTTCCTTTTATAAAACATATGTACACAGTTCTCCCTATGTTTTGCCTTAAATCAGAGTCACTATTCATCACCCATAGTCACATTTAATTATGCATAAATTCCCAGGGGCATTCTCTTTAACCCCTTAAGGACACATGACATGTCTGACATGTCAGGATTCCCTTTTATTCCAGAAGTTTGGTCCTTAAGGGGTTAAAGACACAGTTGGCCCCCTTACACTTTTTTGATGTCAATAGGTCAAGCCCATCAAACCGCTTAAATTTATCCAGCTCCACGCTCAATTTGTTCATTAACTCTTATTTCTAAAATCTCTAGTTATATTAACCCCTTAAGGACACATCACATGTGTGACATGTCATGATTCCCTTTTATTCCAGAAGTTTGGTCCTTAAGGGGTTAAAGATACTATACTCTGGTTCCTTATTTTTAAATAATGAACGTGTTTTAGGTTCTACTACTCTTCTTCAAGAAAAAAAAGGAGGTGGTTCCAGTATCCCGTCTCACAGTATCGGGTAGAAAAAGGTTAACATTTTTACGTTTCTCCTGAGGCCTCATTCAGCCTCCACTGACTTTTTTTACTATCCCCTCCCACCTCCCACAGTGGGTTCTAACTTCAAACATACCAGGTCTAAAGATGCCTCACCCTCCATGTTACTATTATATTAATGTGTTAAATTTGTTTATCATTTCTACATTTGTTTAGCATTACTTAGACCTGCACCATGTCGCAGATTCACTACGCCATCAATAAACCAACAGGCTACCTGGTCCCCGACGTTTCAGTATCAGGTATCATTAATCTTACTCACTATGATTACGTTCCTCCTAAGGCCTCACTTTGCCTTCGTATCTTTCACAAGTAATGCACATTTGTAGGAATCCAGGGGCTTGTCTCAAAATATTTGTCAATCTTTCTTTTTTTTTTTATTGAGGCAGAAGTTAAATGGGGTACAGAATAAAGAAGAGGGGATGCACAGTATTTGTACAAAGTTGGATCGCTTTAACACAGTAGTACATCTCCTACAAAGGACAGCCTCATTTTATATTTTATATTAAGCAAGCTTTTCAGTAGATCAATAGCACGCATAAAATAACAGTTATACAAGTAGTTTACACTAAGCGATTGAATCATCAGGAGTTAAGTGAATTAAAATATGCTATAATACGAAGTAAGTGAGCCAAGCAATCCTGTTAGGTATAAGTGTAGCGAACACGCTAACATGCTAGACTAGTCATGTATACAATAATGGTTAGTGCCCTTAAGCGTTGATGATTATGCTAAACATAGTAATAACAACCTGGCTAGTCATGCTCATCTAAAGAGAAGTCATAGGAGTTAAACATGAATGCAGGCATAGGACGGTTAACAGTATACGGCAAAGGCCTTGCTTAGCAGTCGTTATCCCTGAAACAAGATTAAAAGGCCAGATTAAGTTTAGTGAGGCTTATACATTGCATATGCACTTTGGTGAACTTAACGCAATTGTAGAATGAGTAACTGCCTGGCTAAAGTTACTATCAGTGTGGTAACATAAGTGTACACTTTGCTAGGCCTTTGGGTTTGGTTATATTTAACAGGTGAGAGACAATGCACTAAAGAAGAAATAACCAGTGGTAGGCTGTGGGATACGTTACAGCAGCCAGTAGGTTAATTATGAGCGTTCAAGTCCTTATGTGGCACATTGGAGCCGCGTAGGTAGTCCAGGTTAACCTGATTAGCCTATGCCCATTCGTGAGGCCGGTTTCAGACGTTCGGTCAGTGGTGGTGAGGGTTCCTCCTGCACAGCGTCTCGGTGTGCAGCTTGAACCCTGAGATGTAGGTTCGTGCCGCGCTGGTCTATGGGTCTTGGGTCCTTGTTAGGGAGGGTGGTGCCGTCTGCTTGGATGGCCCTGCTGGGAGTTGCAGTGGTGGTCATCCATGGTTTTTGAGGCATGGGGAAGGGTTGTGTGTGGCGAGGGGTTTTTCCCCGGCTCCAGTCGTTATTGAGGGTCGACACCACGTGGCCACAGACTCTGGGACTTCTTGAGGCCGGGTCTTTCCCTTTATGGGCGCTGAGGCGGGTGGCTTTCCTGCGGTGTGGTCGGTGTCCCGGAGGTCTCCTGGTGACCCTCGGCCCAGATGGGCATGCTGCCCTTAGCGTTAGGTCGGCCTTGCCCGGGATCTGCCCTCTCCGCCCTCCTGATTTTTCCAGCAGCACCAACCTGCGCAGAGTGGGGTTGAGTTGGGCCTCCCTGCTCTCCAATTTCTCCCAGTATCTCCTGAACAGTTCATCTAGTCGCTCGTGCAGGGGTTGTAAGGGTGCAAGCTCGACAGCCTGATCCTCGACCGCCATTTTGCCAGTGTCGGTTTGCCTGTCAGGCCCACGTTCTGAGTAGTTGCTAGCGTGTGCAAGCCAAGTTGGTCTGCGGTTCACGATGGTTGTGATCGGGATAACACCCGCCGGTCCAAAGGGGGGGGGGGGAGGCCCGATGCTGCGGGTGCTGCTCGAGTTGATGAGCTGGGAGAGCAGCTGTCTCTCCCCTGCCCTGCACGGTGTAGGCCCCAAGCCTCTGGTCCGATGTCTCTGCGGTCTTTTCAGCTTATAAGGTGTCCCCCGGTTCCTCTACTTCTGCGCTTCTCAGTGAGGTATGTTGGGGTCTAGGTTTGGGCGATTAATCCACCGTATTTTACCAATAATCGGTTCCAGGCTCGGGAGCTCACAGAAAGCATGTCTGTCTGGCTTCCCGGTCAGGCTCCGCCCCCCTGTCTCAAAATATTTGGACCAACGTTCAGGTCCCTCAGCTTACACTGGTTCTTACGCTACAGTTTCGCTGTTGCACTCCTTTCCATACGTTCTACATTTTTACACTTGGCATACCAGTGGCACGCCTCAGGCTTGCTAGCATCCTTTTACCCCTAGGTTCCTGGACCTGTTCTTCGCAGTATATATATGTGTGTATATATATATATATATATATATATATATATATATATATATATATATATATATATATATATATATATAATATAGAAGTCGCCCTGAGCATTGTCTAAATATACAGGACAAACACTCGAGGTCAGTATCTACATACTTCCTTTCTAGAGACAAGCCCCGTCAGGTTAGAGAACTGGCTTTCAGGGTTAGGCGCTGGCCCTAGCTTTCCCAAATAATACTGCGGTCCGCGAGGTCTACACCCCCACCTCATACACGGAGGTTCAGCCCCACGACCAAATCATAGCTCGCTCGCTCTTCTTTGAGCTACAGTTAGGGCTTCCCAAGTCACGGCCACACGTTTTGAATCTCTTACTGTCAACGAGAGGCCAACATCCTTCCACCTTGTTTGGTGGCCACAAAATCCCATCGGCCCAAATCATAGGTAGAGCCTCTCACTGCCACTTGCAGGGCCTCACCTGTCACTTGGTCCTAGGTTAATTATTCGCCTCGGCACTAGCTAGCAGGCCAGTTCTCCGGAGGTCTCATCCCCATCTCTACAACACCTTACTTATCCAAATCATTATTTCTTTTCAGAATGTCAAAAGAATCCACCCCAATAATCAGTCTACTGTTGGACGAAATACCCAGCACACCAGTCAGGCCTGGGTCTACGAAGGAATCTCTCACCCTTTCTTTGTTCGTTCCCTTCTTTGTTCGTTCTATACATCCATACCCCTCGTACAGCCCTATTTCGCCAGCCAGCAGCTCAGGACTAACATTAAGCACTCTGCCTTCCACTACAATACTTCTACACATGGCCTTCACTCCATACGTTTCCACTATGGCAATGTCTGCGCAAGGAGATGGTCGCAGATGTTTTATTTGCAACCGAATGGGGCACTTGAGTAATACCTGCCCAGAGAAAAGGAGGCAAGCACCCTCATCCGGAGGGGTTCAACCTGCAAGAGCCCCATCTTCTGTGCTATTCGTGACCAAGTCAGAGGGGAACAACAATGTGAACCTGCAGCCTGTTACAGTGGGAGAGAAGGTAACTGTGGGACTCAGGGACACTGGGGCAGATGTGAGTCTTGTGCGTCCAGAGCTAGTGCGCTCTGAGGACTTAATTCCTGGCAGGACTTTAGTTGTAAGAGGGATTGGGGGAATAAGTCCTGCAGTGCCAATGGCACGTGTATATTTGGATTGGGGAGCGGGCAGGGGTCTGAGGGATGTGGGGGTATCGGATAATATTCCTACAAATGTATTGCTTGGTACCGACTTAGGTAGGTTGTTATCCCAGTATGTGCCTGAGAGTGATATGTGTTACCAACCAAAGCCCTGTAGGGGCCCTGCTGTGGAAAGGACAGGGTGCAAATTTTTATGTAAATGACTGTGCTTGGAGGGAGGTCAGTGTAGCGGATTGTATTAAGCCTGTCCTGTATCTTCACATAAGACTGCACTTGTTTTGTTGTATTCGTATGTATCTGTAAATACTGTGTAATTTTCGTATGTGGATTCGGTAGTTTTAATGGGAATAAAACTACCGAACCATCAGACCACCCCAATGAGAAGTGTGCGCCTCGTTAGGCGTTCACACTTCTCCCAAACGGCAGCTTAATTGTTAATGCATGGGTGGCCGCTGTTCGTTATACGAACCATGCGCGGCGGCCATCTTACGCATAAAAATCTCAGCGGTGTTTGGTCGTCGAGTGTCTGGAACTCAAATCGGACACTCAAACAACCGAACACCGCTGAGACCTCTAGAGTTCCGTAACTACCGAACGGAGGAACCAACTGACCTCCCGTTCGGTAGAAACAAAGTACCGAACCAGGGAACTGTAATGCAGGTAAATTTAAGCGTGGATGGCAAAGATTGCTATGTATTTTTACTGCCGAACGGAGACCGACCGCATGGCCTAAACACATCGAACCCTTTTCGGATACCACCTCGTGTGCGGTCGGTCAAACTTCACCCTCCATCTAACTCCCGAACACCTGGTCCGATCTGGGTGAATTTTGGATATATTCTTCACCCAGATCAGGGCTACCTGGCGGTACCCTAATATTTAGGCTATGGTTTAGGGGTACATCCAGGTTTGGGGTAAATGTACAGTACAATTAATGGGATTATGTGTCACACTGAGGGGAGGAAATGTGTGGGAGTTAACCATTACTGTATTGGCTACTGTCTTAATTATTGCAAATCCCTCCCTTGCATGGGAGAATGTCTTAAAAGGAGGTTGTTGGAATAAATCGTCAGTTCTGCTCCTGATGCTGTGTGTCGTCCAGTTATTGGGATATTGCTGTATTCTTTTACCTGCTGGAATTACTACTCTATGGATTTATAATACTTGTTCCTGAGCCTCACTGGGATCTTAAGTGGAGAATAGCTGTGGAATATCAGCTCTCCACTACAGTCAGAATTTATGTCAGTCTGTGCCAGAGCCCAGGGTGTCTGTGGAATCGTGTAACAAGGTATGTAGACAATTGTGCTGGGAGGGAGGGCAGAGCAAGCATGTGTGCCAGAACCAGATATGTCTGCAATACGATGTGAGAGTGTGCCAAGAGAGTCACTGGGCGGGAGTGAGTGTGTATCAGTCTGTGCCAGAACCAAACTTGTCTGTGGTACCCTGTGAAATCACGGGGAGGGGGAGACAGAGGTTTCCACTGTAGCTGTGGTAACCCGGCAGCGGTCTTACCCGAGTAGGGAGCAGGGCCTGCCGCAGCCTGCAGGCTCAGAGCGTATGTCAACAGGAGAGCACCCAGATGGGGGAACCAGGGAGTCTCGCACCTTGTTACATCCCCTCCTGTAGTCCAGGGGCAGGAATCTGTGTCCGAGCCTCCTATTGACTCTGAGACCGAGGTGCGGTGTCCTGCATTCCAGCAGGCCCAACGGACAGATCCCATGTTACAGGTATTGAGGGAATGTGCTAGGCAGCCACTCACAGACAGGGATAGGGAGAGAGTGTACTGGGATAATGAGAGGTTATACAGAGAAACCATTCCTACTATGGGGCAAGAGCCTTGGGTAACAGAAAGGCAGCTGGTGGTGCCTCAGATACTGGGACTAGCTGCTGAATGTAGAACACACCATCCCCTTGGCTGGGCACCTAGGGGTGGCACGGACTAAGTCTCGCTTTTCCCACCATTTTTATTGGCCTGGTATGGGCACAGATGTGGCAAATTATTGCCGTTCCTGCCCTGAGTGTCAGAGGGTGGGAAAGCCTGGGGAAGTGGGTAAGGCCCCCCTAACACCCCTTCCTATAGTTGGGGAACCATTTGAGAAAATAGCTGTGAATATTCGCCATTCCCAGTAGTTCGGGCAAGCGATATATATATATTAACCGTGGTAGATTACGCCACTCGCTACCTAGAGGCAGTATGCCTATCATCCATCAGGGCTGACAAGGTGGCTGATGCTCTGTTAAGCATATTCTCCCGTGTGGGATTTCCCAAAGAAATGCTAACCGATCAAGGCCCCCAGTTCACCTCTGATCTGATGCAGTCCCTCTGCAAAATTGTGCAGGTAGAACATCTAGTGACCAGCCCCTCCCACCCCCAAACAAATGGCTTGTGTGAGAGGTTTAATGGGATCCTCAAGCAGATGCTGAGGACCTTTGTAGAGTCAAAGGGGAAGGATTGGGAGCGATACCTGCCACATCTCCTATTTGCTTACAGGGAGGTGCCACAGGAATCCACAGGCTTTTCCCCATTTGAGCTCCTCTATAGACGCTAGCTCTGATCCGAGAGGGGTGGGAAGGAGAGTTGGGGGCCCCAAAGACCTCTATTGTAGATTATGTACATTATTAGGGACAAAATGCAGACTTTCATGGGGGAGGTGTGTGAGAATCTGAGGGCTGCCCAAACCAAGCAGAAGGGGTGGTATGATCGTGATTCCCGAGAGAGTGTATGGAGTGGGTCAAAAGGTTCTTGTGCTTATACCCACAAAGCAGAACAAATTGCAGGCAGCATGGGGGGGTCCATTTACTATTCTGCAGCGGATCAATGATGTAAACTATGTGGTATCCCTGGATGAGGGGGGAAGGAGGAAAAAGGTGTATCACGTAAATATGATTAAAGTCTATTATGACAGGGAGACTACGGTGGTAACCGTATGTAGTCTGCCTGGGGATGAGCAAGAACCTGATCCCCCCCCCCTTGTGGATCTACTGGCTGCAACCTGGGATCTAGAGGGCATTGAGGTAGCCCAGGTTAATACCCACCTAACAGGGGGACAGAGGAGTCAGCTATTTGAGGCCCTTAGACCTTACCATAGTTTCTTCACAGGGAAGCCTGGCAGGACACGCCTAGTAACCCATAACGTGGACACTGGGATCACCATCCCCTCAGGCAGGCTGCCTTAGAAGTGAAGGCAGACATTAGGAGGGAAATAGAGGAAATACTGGAGCTGGGTGTAATCCGGAAGTCTCACAGCCTCCCCAGTGGTGCTGGTCCCCAAGAAGGACAAGACCACTAGATTCTGTGTGGACTACCAGCGGTTGAACCTGGTAACTGCATTTGATGCATATCCTATGCCACACATTGATGCACTGCTAGACCAACTAGCTGGAGTTAAGTTCCTTAGCATTATGGATCTGCCGAGGGTACTGGCAGATCCCCATGACGCATGAAGCGCAAGATAGATCGGCCTTTATCACTCCTTTTGGGCTATATGAGTTCCAGGTGATGCCCTTTGGGATGAAAAGTGCCCCTGCCACCTTCCAACGTCTAGTTAATCACCTGCTAGAGGGACAGGAGGGGCATGCAGTAGCATATCTGGAAGATACTGGATGAAAGGCCTTATGCATATCTGAGTTTCTGCAAGGTACACTATGGAGGAAACTATCTACTCTTAATACTGGACACTATAATTGTATTGCATTTTTAACCACTTGCATACTTTTAAAATATGTATCTCTAACCACCATTTCTTTGTCATTGTATCTTAACTGGGTGCGCTTGTTCTTTAATATATGTGTGTGTGTGTGTGTGTGTGTGTGTATATATACATGTGTGTATTTGTGTGTGTGTGGAGATAGAGATAGATAGATAGAGAGAGAGAGAGAGAGAGAGAGAGAGAGAGAGAGAGAGAGAGAGAGAGAGAGAGAGAGAGAGAGAGAGAGAGAGAGAGAGATAGGTGTGTTTGCTCACACATACATGCATATATTCTGCAGTTTATCTTGTCCTGCATGCTAAGGCTAGTTGCTCCCTGCCCTGCTCATCACTGGTTTGTTAACTTAAATGTTATTTAACATTCTGCTTATCTCTAAAGACTTTCTCTGTTATTTTTGCTCTCCCCCCCCCTTATTTTATTGATACCCACCCAAATGTCTTGCTTGACCAATCCTCACCTCTTCTGTGCATCTCCATTCCATAGATTTTATTGCAGTCCTGTTTTGACCCTATCATCCCTGTCTTCCACAGTCAGAGTTTTAAAAGACCACTTCTAACAAACCTGAACACACACACACACGCTGCACTCATACACGCGCACGCTGCACTCATACACGCGCACGCTGCACTCATACACGCGCACGCTGCACTCATACACGCGCACGCTGCACTCATACACGCGCACGCTGCACTCATACACGCGCACGCTGCACTCATACACGCGCACGCTGCACTCATACACGCGCACGCTGCACTCATACACGCGCACGCTGCACTCATACACGCGCACGCTGCACTCATACACGCGCACGCTGCACTCATACACGCGCACGCTGCACTCATACACGCGCACGCTGCACTCATACACGCGCACGCTGCACTCATACACGCGCACGCTGCACTCATACACGCGCACGCTGCACTCATACACGCGCACGCTGCACTCATACACGCGCACGCTGCACTCATACACGCGCACGCTGCACTCATACACGCGCACGCTGCACTCATACACGCGCACGCTGCACTCACACACGCGCACGCTGCACTCACACACGCGCACGCTGCACTCACACACGCGCACGCTGCACTCACACACGCGCACGCTGCACTCATACACACACGCGCACGCTGCACTCATACACACACGCGCACGCTGCACTCATACACACACGCGCACGCTGCACTCATACACACACGCGCACGCTGCACTCATACACACACGCGCACGCTGCACTCATACACACACGCGCACGCTGCACTCATACACGCGCACGCATACACACACACGCGCACGCTGCACTCATACACACACGCGCGCACGCTGCACTCATACACACACGCGCGCACGCTGCACTCATACACACACACGCGCACGCTGCACTCATACACGCACACACGCTGCATTCATACGCACACACGCTGCATTCATACGCACACACGCTGCATTCATACACACACGCTGCATTCATACACACACACGCTGCATTCATACACACACGCTGCACTCATACACACACACACGCTGCACTCATACACACACACGCTGCACTCATACACACACACGCTGCACTCATACACACACACACGCTGCACTCATACACACACACACGCTGCATTCATACACACACACGCTGCATTCATACACACACACGCTGCATTCATACACACACACGCTGCATTCATACACACACACGCTGCATTCATACACACACACGCTGCATTCATACACACACACGCTGCATTCATACACATGCTGCATTCATACACACACACACTGCATTCATTATACACACACTGCATTCATACACACACACGCGCTGCATTCATACATACACACACACACACACACACACACACACGCTGCATTCATACACACACACGCTGCATTCATTCACACACGCTGCATTCATTATACACACACGCTGCATTCATTATACACACACGCTGCATTCATTATACACACACGCTGCATTCATTATACACACACGCTGCATTCATTATACACACACGCTGCATTCATTATACACACGCTGCATTCATACACACACACGCGCTGCATTCATACATACACACACACACACACACACACACACACACGCTGCATTCATACACACACACGCTGCATTCATACACACACACACGCTGCATTCATACACACACACGCTGCATTCATTCACACACGCTGCATTCATTCACACACGCTGCATTCATTATACACACACGCTGCATTCATTATACACACACGCTGCATTCATTATACACACACGCTGCATTCATACACACACGCTGCATTCATACACACACGCTGCACTCATACACACACGCTGCACTCATACACACACGCTGCACTCATACACACACGCTGCACTCATACACACACGCTGCACTCATACACACACGCTGCACTCATACACACACGCTGCACTCATACACACACGCTGCACTCATACACACACGCTGCACTCATACACACACGATGCACTCATACACACACGATGCACTCATACACACACGATGCACTCATACACACACGATGCACTCATACACACACGATGCACTCATACACACACGATGCACTCATACACACACGATGCACTCATACACACACGATGCACTCATACACACACGATGCACTCATACACACACGATGCACTCATACACACACGATGCACTCATACACACACGATGCACTCATACACACACGATGCACTCATACACACACGATGCACTCATACACACACGATGCACTCATACACACACGATGCACTCATACACACACGATGCACTCATACACACACGATGCACTCATACACACACGATGCACTCATACACACACGATGCACTCATACACACACGATGCACTCATACACACACGATGCACTCATACACACACGATGCACTCATACACACACGATGCACTCATACACACACGATGCACTCATACACACACGATGCACTCATACACACACGATGCACTCATACACACACGATGCACTCATACACACACGATGCACTCATACACACACGATGCACTCATACACACACGATGCACTCATACACACACGATGCACTCATACACACACGATGCACTCATACACACACGATGCACTCATACACACACGATGCACTCATACACACACACACACGATGCACTCATACACACACACACGCGCTGCATTCATACACACACACACGCGCTGCATTCATACACACACACACGCGCTGCATTCATACACACACACGCGCTGCATTCATACACACACACGCGCTGCATTCATACACACACACGCGCTGCATTCATACACACACACGCGCTGCATTCATATACACACACGCGCTGCATTCATTATACACACACGCGCTGCATTCATTATACACACACGCGCTGCATTCATTATACACACACGCGCTGCATTCATTATACACACACGCGCTGCATTCATTATACACACACGCGCTGCATTCATTATACACACACGCGCTGCATTCATTATACACACACGCGCTGCATTCATTATACACACACGCGCTGCATTCATTATACACACGCGCTGCATTCATTATACACACGCGCTGCATTCATTATACACACACGCTGCATTCATTATACACACACGCTGCATTCATTATACACACACGCTGCATTCATTATACACACGCTGCATTCATTATACACACACTGTAAATAAATATTCAATTAATATATTTTTTTTTAGGATCTAATTTTATTTAGAAATTTACCAGTAGCTGCTGCATTTCTCACCCTAGTCTTATACTCGAGTCAATAAGTTTTCCCAGTTTTTTGGGGTAAAATTAGGGGCCTCGGCTTATATTTGGGTCGGCTTATACTCGAGTATATACGGCAAGTGGAATGTGATGAGGAAAATGTGGAAACTTTATGGGTAAATATCTGCTTGGGGCAAAAGAAGGTATATCAGTTCTTGTTTGGGATATGTTATAAACTACCTAATGTTAATAGTGATGATGAACAACAGCTGTTTGAGCAAATTGAGAAAGCTGCAAAACTGGGTAACATGCTAATTATTGGAGATTTTAATTACTCCGACATAAACTGGGACAGAGGGACTTACTAGTTAAGCAATAACAATTAGATTAAAAAAACAATTGTTGTGCATCAGAGAAACAAACATTCTTGCGCTGCCGCAACAGCAGTGACAAGAGAATTAGTGTACATAGTTAAACAGTGAAGGGCAGTGCATTTTTTGGTAATAATAAGTTTTGCATGCATAGAAAGACATTTTAGCAGATAATTACAGGATCAAACATGAGCATGTTATCTAAATGTCATCAGAGAGACACTACACTTATTATGATAAAGTAGAAGAACCATGAGGAAGCTCATTAGCTGGTCACAAAATGCTGGCTGTGATAGACATATTGCAATTAAAATAAATTAAAACAAAACAAAAAGCTGCTGCTAAAGAGTAGCTTATCGACAGGCACTCTGCCATATTAAGCAACCCCATGAGGGCTGCCAACTCAACCTATACCTGCAGCGTCCAGACTGGTGAAGAGGGGATTGCAAGTCTCTCCGGGTTCCGCTTTGCGTTGTTTCCTTTCAGCCCCAGGCGTTGGCAGGAAACTTCTCCCAATGCCCATAGGCCTCTCTTCCCACCTCTAGGGTAAAGCTTTGGTTAGTGACCGAGAACTGGCCACTCGGTCTGCCCCAGGCTTCAGTCGGAACACATTGCTGGTTCCTGGTCCAGCTGTTCATAGCACTGTTCCCGATGTCCCCGTGCAGTTTAGTGTTAGCTTGGTCTTGATGTTTCTCCCTCTGGAGGTGCAAGATATGCACCAGGAAGCTCCCCTTCAGATCTCTCCGCCCAGGATTGCGGTGGTGAGCTTTGGTCACCTCGTGGCTCCGGTAAGTGCCAAGGGATCAATGGGGTCACCTCTGCAGGTGTGAGTAGCGCTGCGTAGAGATTATTTGCCTGGTGAGGTTAGGAGTGGATCATGAGAATCAGGAGGTGAACATTTAAATGAGCAGCGCCCTGCTTCCCCTCCGCACTTTGCTTGTGCCTTTTAGCTAGTTTGAGCCAAAAGTTGGCGAAGCTTTCGTCGAGGCGTCTGATATCTCTAGTATGTCATCACATGGTACATCTGCTATTTTAGCTGTGGCTGTTAGGAAGGTCTCAGAGTACCAGGGCTTTTGCGGGATCACAGTGTTTGAAGTTCGCCACGCAGTTTAAAGTGCCAAAGAGCAAGTCACGGGGCAGAGGGGAACGGGGATCTGTCCCAGCAGGATAATCAGCAGGCCGTTTCTCCCCAGCTGGCCCCACATGTAGACCTCAGAGATGCTTTGGGGTAAGACGTCATCTTCCGGCTCCGGTATCAGTGCGGCGCGCGAGGGAGCACGCAGGGGAGAGTGCTCCCTCGCGCGCCCGCAGGGCCAGCCAGCCGGGTGACACCACTGGACCCCAGGGAATCCCCTCTGCTCTCCCACAGGTAAGGAGTGTGAGTGTGAGTGTGAGTGTGAGTGTGTGAGTGTCTTACCTTTCTCCAGCACCAGACTCCCTTGGCGCTGGGGATCTCTCCGCCCCGATCCGCCTCTCAGCTCCAAATGCGCATTCGTGGCAAGAGCCACGCGCGCATTAAAACTGCCCATAGGAAAGCATTACTCAATGCTTTCCTATGGACGTTCAGCGTCTTCTCACTGTGATTTTCACAGTGAGAATCGCAGAAAATCCTCTAGCGACTGTCAATGAGACAGCCTCTAGAGGCTGGATTGACCCTCAGTAAAACATAGCAGTTTCACTGAAACTGCTATGTTTTCAGCTGCAGGGCTAAAACTAGAGAGACCTGGCACCCAGACCACTTCATTGAGCTGATGTGATCTGGGTGTCTGTAGTGGTCCTTTTAAGTGTATGTGTTTATGCATGCACTGACGTACATACCGTGGTCGCAGAGGTCGCAGCCCTGCGACCAGGTGCCCGCCGCCATGTGTTGTGGCCCCATCCCGGGCAGAGTAAGCGCGGGGGGGGCGGGGGTCATCACTGCAGAGTAGGCACCTGCCTGCCCGAAACAAGGGCACCTACTCTGCTTCCGGTTCGGGTGGCAGGGGGAGGCAGGGGAAGGGATCTTAGAAGCAGCTCCCCTGTCCTCCCGCGAGGGGAGCTGCTTCAAAGATGCCTCCCCCTGCCTCCCGAACCGGAAGCAGTACTTGCCACCACCGGATGACTGTGTCCCCCCTCTCCTTCATTAAAGGTAAGAAGGGGGGGGGAGAAGATAATATACTTTTTTTTTTTTTTTTAAACATTTACCCCCCTACATCCCAGCAGTACCCCTACCCCCACACAGCACCCCTCCTCTCCCCAGCATCCCACCCCTCCCCCCACACACATTACCCCTACCCCCACACAGCACCCCTCCTCTCCCCAGCTCCCCTCCCCCACACCCAGCACCCCTCCCTACACCCAGCATCCCTCCCCTACCCCCACACAGCACCCCTCCTCTCCCCAGCTCCCCTACCCCCACACAGAGCACCCCTACCCCCACACACATCTCCCCTCCCCCACACCCAGCACCCCTCCCTACACCCAGCATCCCTCCCCTACCCCCACACAGCACCCCTCCTCTCCCCAGCTCCCCTACCCCCACACAGAGCACCCCTACCCCCACACAGCACCCCTCCCTACACCCAGCATCCCTCCCCTACCCCCCACACAGCACCCCTACCCCCCCCACACAGCACCCTTACCCCCGCCCAGCACCCCTACCAACCCACACAGCACAGGACCCCTCTCACACACACAGCACCCCTCAACCACACACCCCCCACACAGCACTCCTCACACCACTCCACACAGCACCCTGCACCACCCCTTATACACAGCACTCCACACACACACACACACACACAACACCCCTCACACACAGCAACCCTCACACAAACACATACAATACACCCCTCAATGCAGTATGTGTGTGTGCGTGTATTCAGCAGTCTGTGTGTGTGCATGTATTCAGCAGTGTGTGTATGTATTCAACAGTCTGCTGAATACACATACAGTCTGCTGAATACACATACAGTCTGCTGAATACACACACAGTCTGCTGAATACACACACAGTCTGCTGAATACACACACAGTCTGCTGAGTACACACACAGTCTGCTGAGTACACACACAGTCTGCTGAGTACACACACAGTCTGCTGAGTACACACACACACACACAGTCTGCTGAGTACACACACACACACACACACAGTCTGCTGAGTACACACACACACACACACAGTCTGCTGAGTACACACACACACACAGTCTGCTGAGTACACACACACACACAGTCTGCTGAGTACACACACACACACACACACACACACAGACAGTCTGCTGAGTACACACACACACAGACAGTCTGCTGAGTACACACACACACACACAGACAGTCTGCTGAGTACACACACACACACAGACAGTCTGCTGAGTACACACACACACACAGACAGTCTGCTGAGTACACACACACACACAGACAGTCTGCTGAGTACACACACACACACAGACAGTCTGCTGAGTACACACACACACACAGTCTGCTGAGTACACACACACACACACAGTCTGCTGAGTACACACACACACACAGTCTGCTGAGTACACACACACACACACACACAGTCTGCTGAGTACACACACACACACACAGTCTGCTGAGTACACACACACACACAGTCTGCTGAGTACACACACACACACACAGTCTGCTGAGTACACACACAGTCTGCTGAGTACACACACACACACACAGTCTGCTGAGTACACACACACACACACAGTCTGCTGAGTACACACACACACACACACACACAGTCTGCTGAGTACACACACACACACAGTCTGCTGAGTACACACACACACACACACACACAGACAGTCTGCTGAGTACACACACACACACACACACAGACAGTCTGCTGAGTACACACACACACACACACAGACAGTCTGCTGAGTACACACACACACAGACAGTCTGCTGAGTACACACACACACAGACAGTCTGCTGAGTACACACACACACACACACAGACAGTCTGCTGAGTACACACACAGACAGTCTGCTGAGTACACACACACACAGACAGTCTGCTGAGTACACACACACACACAGACAGTCTGCTGAGTACACACACACACACAGACAGTCTGCTGAGTACACACACACACACAGACAGTCTGCTGAGTACACACACACACACAGACAGTCTGCTGAGTACACACACACACACAGACAGTCTGCTGAGTACACACACACACACAGACAGTCTGCTGAGTACACACACACACACAGACAGTCTGCTGAGTACACACACACACACACACACACACACATACAGTCTGCTGAGTACACACACACACACACACACATACAGTCTGCTGAGTACACACACACACATACAGTCTGCTGAGTACACACACACACACACACATACAGTCTGCTGAGTACACACACACACACACACACACACAGACAGTCTGCTGAGTACACACACACACACAGACAGTCTGCTGAGTACACACACACACACACACACACATACAGTCTGCTGAGTACACACACACACACACACATACAGTCTGCTGAGTACACACACACACACACACACATACAGTCTGCTGAGTACACACACAGTCTGCTGAGTACACACACAGTCTGCTGAGTACACACACAGTCTGCTGAGTACACACACAGTCTGCTGAGTACACACACAGTCTGCTGAGTACACACACACACACACAGTCTGCTGAGTACACACACACACACAGTCTGCTGAGTACACACACACACAGTCTGCTGAGTACACACACACACAGTCTGCTGAGTACACACACAGTCTGCTGAGTACACACACAGTCTGCTGAGTACACACACACACACAGTCTGCTGAGTACACACACACACACACAGACAGTCTGCTGAGTACACACACACACACACAGACAGTCTGCTGAGTACACACACACAGACAGTCTGCTGAGTACACACACACAGACAGTCTGCTGAGTACACACACACAGACAGTCTGCTGAGTACACACACACACACACAGACAGTCTGCTGAGTACACACACACACACACAGACAGTCTGCTGAGTACACACACACAGACAGTCTGCTGAGTACACACACACAGACAGTCTGCTGAGTACACACACACAGACAGTCTGCTGAGTACACACAGACAGTCTGCTGAGTACACACAGACAGTCTGCTGAGTACACACACACACACAGACAGTCTGCTGAGTACACACACACACACAGACAGTCTGCTGAGTACACACACACACACACAGACAGTCTGCTGAGTACACACACACACACCCACACACACACACAGACAGTCTGCTGAGTACACACACACACACCCACACACACACAGACAGTCTGCTGAGTACACACACACACACACATACAGTCTGCTGAGTACACACACACATACAGTCTGCTGAGTACACACACACATACAGTCTGCTGAGTACACACACACACACATACAGTCTGCTGAGTACACACACACACACATACAGTCTGCTGAGTACACACACACACACATACAGTCTGCTGAGTACACACACACACACACACACACAGACAGTCTGCTGAGTACACACACACACACACACACACACACAGTCTGCTGAGTACACACACACACACACACAGTCTGCTGAGTACACACACACACACACAGACAGTCTGCTGAGTACACACACACACACACACACTCAGTCTGCTGAGTACACACACAGTCTGCTGAGTACACACACAGTCTGCTGAGTACACACACACACACACAGTCTGCTGAGTACACACACACACACAGTCTGCTGAGTACACACACACACACAGTCTGCTGAGTACACACACACACAGTCTGCTGAGTACACACACAGTCTGCTGAGTACACACACAGTCTGCTGAGTACACACACACACACA